>NC_084733.1:6942664-6945164 GCF_033978785.1 Entelurus aequoreus | reverse complement strand
TGTGTGAGAGTGAGGGTGCGTGCGAGTGAGTGCAAATGCGTGCGAGTGTGTGTGTGTGTGTGTGTGTGTGTGTGTGTGTGTGTGTGTGAGAGAGAGAGAGTGTGTGCGTGCGTGCGAGTGAGTGCAAATGCGTGCGTGCGTGTGTGTGTGTGTGTGTGTGTGTGTGTGTGTGTGAGCATGTATGTGTGTGAGTGTGTGTGAGTGTGTGTGAATGTGTGCGTTTCTGTGTGTGTGTGTGTGTGTGAGAGAGAGTGCGTGCGTGCGTGCGAGTGTGTGTGTGAGAGAGAGAGTGCGTGCGTGCGTGCGTGCGAGTGAGTGCAAATGCGTGCGTGTGTGTGTGTGTGTGTGTGTGTGTGTGTGAGCATGTATGTGTGTGAGTGTGTGTGAGTGTGTGTGAATGTGTGCGTTTCTGTGTGTGTGTGTGTGTGTGTGTGAGAGAGAGTGCGTGCGTGCGTGCGAGTGTGTGTGTGAGAGAGAGAGTGCGTGCGTGCGTGCGTGCGAGTGAGTGCAAATGCGTGCGTGTGTGTGTGTGTGTGTGTGTGTGAGCATGTATGTGTGTGAGTGTGTGTGAGTGTGTGTGAATGTGTGCGTTTCTGTGTGTGTGTGTGTGTGTGTGTGAGAGAGAGTGCGTGCGTGCGTGCGAGTGTGTGTGTGAGAGAGAGAGTGCGTGCGTGCGTGCGTGCGTGCGAGTGAGTGCAAATGCGTGCAAGTGTGTGTGTGTGTGAGAGAGAGTGCGTGCGTGCGTGCGTGCGTGCGTGCGAGTGTGTGTGTGAGAGAGAGAGTGCGTGCGTGCGAGTGAGTGCAAATGCGTGCAAGTGTGTGTGTGTGTGTGTGTGAGCATGTATGTGTGTGAGTGTGTGTGAATGTGTGCATTTATGTGTGTGTGTGTGTGTGCGTGTGTGTGAGTGTGTGTGAGAGAGTGTGTGCAAAAGTGTGCGAGTGTGTGTGTGCGTGAGAGCATGTATGTGTGTGAGTGTGTGTGTGTGTGTGTGTGTGTGTGTGTGTGTGTGTGTGTGTGTGTGTGTGTGTGTGTGTGTGTGTGTGTGTGTGTGTTCTGGCAATGCTTACTTAATGGGGACATGGCTCTGTTTACACAGTCACCTTTAGGGGACCTCTGACGGTATGGGGACAAAAAAACATGTCCCCTAAAGGGAAACCTTTTTAACCCTGTAAGACCCAAATATAGGAAAACCTAAAAAAAAAAAAAAAGGTGACCTTTCAGATGTTGTTGTAGGAGGGAGTAGTGGAGGGACTACAAGCTGTTTGAGTCCACTGCAACAAGCCAGCTATTTGACTACCACATTCACCCAGTGTTGTATAATTGCAACAATTATATAACAAGCTCTAAATGAAATTGGATGCATCTGTTCCACAATAACTACGTTTGTACATGCTCTTGACATGGTAATAACAACCCAAAAAAATAATAAAATACATTTTACTGATGAATCCAGTCCGATGAAACAAATAGATTTTGTTCGAAGGAAACCTTGAGAGGTTGTGTGAGTTCTTGGCCAGAAGGTGTGACTAATAAACACATGTACGATCCAATAGCCTTGTGAGACTGAACAATAAGACCCAATGACTATGTAAATGTGGTAAAAAAAAATAAAAAAATATATAACAGATTGTTTTTTAGGATGTTTAAAAGTAACGTTGTCATTTTACAACAAGGTGTGTTACATGATGTTAATCATTTAAAAAGGTTTAACCATTAAAGGCCTACTGAAATGATTTTCTTTTATTTAAACGGGAATAGCAGATCCATTCTATGTGTCGTACTTGATCATTTCGCGATGTTGCCATATTTTTGCTGAAAGGATTTAGTAGAGAAAATCGACGATAAAGTTCGCAACTTTTGCTCGCTGATAAAAAAAAAACCTTGCCTGTAGCGGAAGTAGCGTGACGTCACAGGAGCTAGTATTCCTCACAATTCCCCGTTGTTTACAATGGAGCGAGAGAGATTCGGACCGAGAAAGCGACGATTACCCCATTAATTTGAGCGAGGATGAACGATTCGTGGATGAGGAACGTTAGAGTGAAGGACTAGAATGCAGTGCAAGACATATCTTTTTTCGCTCTGACCGTAACTTAGGTACAAGCTGGCTCATTGGATTCCACACTCTCTCCTTTTTCTATCGTGGATCACGGATTTGTATTTTAAACCACCTGGGATACTATATCCTCTTGAAAATGAGAGTCGAGAACGCGAAATGGACATTCAGTGCCTTTTATCTCCACGACAATACATCGGCGAAATGCTTTAGCTACTGAGCTAACGTGATAGCATCGTGCTTTAACTGCATATAGAAACAAAAAAAATAAACCCCTGACTGGAAGGTTAGATAGAACATCAACAATACTATTAAACCGTGGACATGTAAATACACGGTTAATGCTTTCCAGGCTGTGCTAACGACGCCATTGAAGCTAACTTAGCAACTTAGCAACGGGACCGCACAGAGCTATGCTAAAAACATTAGCTCTCCACCTACGCCAG
>NC_084733.1:6925164-6937664 GCF_033978785.1 Entelurus aequoreus | reverse complement strand
GGTTGGGGTTAGGATTAGAGGTAGGGTTAGGATTAGGATTAGGGTTAGGGTTAGGGTTAGGCATAAAGAAAAGAGTAGGGTTAGGGTTAGGGTTAGGGTTAGGGTTAGGGTTAGGGTTAGGGTTAGGGTTGTGTTTTTTTATGTTGATTTAATTAATTTAAAAAAAACAAACAATTTTTTTTACACTAATTGTAAGTGTTTCTTGTGTTTTTTATGTTGATTTAATAAAAACAAATAAACAATTTTTTTTTTTTTTACACTAATTGTAAGTGTATCTTGTGTTTTTTATGTTGATTTAATAAAAACAAATAAAAAAATACATATATATTTTTTTACACTAATTGTAAGTGAATCTTGTGTTCTTTTATGTTGATTTAATTAATTTAAAAAAAAATATATATGTATATTTTTACACTAATTGTAAGTGTATCTTGTGTTCTTTATGTTGATTTAATAAAAAAAATAAAATAAAATATATATATATATTTTTTTACACTATTTGTAAGTGTATCTTGTGTTTTTTATGTTGATTTAATTAAATAAAATATATATGTATATTTTTTACACTAATTGTAAGTGTATCTTGTGTTTTTTTGTTGTTGATTTAATTAAATAAAATATATATGTATATTTTTTTACACTAATTGTAAGTGTATCTTGTGTTTTTTTATGTTGATTTAATTAATTTAAAAAATAAAAAATATATATATATATTTTTTTAAAATTTGTTGTGCGGCCCGGTACCAATCGATCCACGGACCGGTAGGGTTAGGGTTGGGGTTAGGGTTGGGGTTGGGGTTAGGATTAGAGGTAGGGTTAGGATTAGGATTAGGATTAGGGTTAGGGTTAGGGTTAGGGTTAGGGTTAGGGTTGGGGTTGTGGTTAGGGTTAGGGTTAGGGTTAGGATTAGAGGTAGGGTTAGGATTAGGGTTAGGCATAAAGAAAAAGAGTAGGGTTAGGGTTAGGGTTAGGGTTAGGGTTGTGTTTTTTATGTTGATTTAATTAATTTAAAAAAAAACATTATTTTTTTACACTAATTGTAAGTGTATCTTGTGTTTTTTTATGTTGATTTAATTAATAAAAAAAATAATCTTTTTTTTTTTACACTAATTGTAAGTGTATCTTGTGTTTTTTATGTTGATTTAATAAAAACAAATTAAAAAAAATATATATATATTTTTTTACACTAATTGTAAGTGTATCTTGTGTTTTTTTATGTTGATTTAATAAAAAAAATAAAAATAATAATAATAAAAAAAAAATATATATATATATATATTTACACTAATTATAAGTGTATTGTGTGTTCTTTTATGTTGATTTAATTAATTTAAAAAATATATATATATATATATATATTTTACACTAATTGTAAGTGTATCTTGTGTTTTTTTGTTGTTGATTTAATAAAAAAAAATATATATATATATGTATATTTTTTACACTAATTGTAAGTGTATCTGGTGTTTTTTTATGCTGATTTAATTAATTTAAAAAACTTTTTATTATTATTTTTTTTTAAAATTTGTTGTGCGGTACCAATCGATCCACGGACCGGTAGGGTTAGGGTTAGGGTTGGGGTTGGGGTTAGGGTTGGGGTTGGGGTTAGGATTAGAGGTAGGGTTAGGATTAGGATTAGGGTTAGGGTTAGGGTTAGGGTTAGGGTTAGGGTTGGGGTTGGGGTTGGGGTTGGGGTTGGGGTTGGGGTTAGGGTTGGGGTTGGGGGTAGGATTAGAGGTAGGGTTAGGATTAGGATTAGGGCTAGGGTTAGGGTTAGGGTTAGGGTTAGGGTTAGGGTTAGGGTTAGGGTTAGGGTTAGGGTTAGGGTTAGGGTTAGGGTTAGGGTTGGGGTTGTGGTTAGGATTAGAGGTAGGGTTAGGGTTAGGATTAGGATTAGGATTAGGATTAGGGTTAGGGTTAGGGTTAGGCATAAAGTAAAAGAGTTGGTTAGGGTTAGGCATAAAGAAAGATAGTTGGTTAGGGTTAGGGTTAGGGGTTGGGGTGGGACGATAGAAAAGAGCGAAAAAAAGAATAAGAAGGGTGTGCATTAGAGTTAGGGTTAGGATTAGGATTAGGGTTAGGGTTAGGCATAAAGAAAAATAGTTGGTTAGGGTTAGATTAGAGTTAGGGTTAGGATTAGGATTAGGGTAAGGGTTAGGGGTTAAAGTTAGGGTTAGGGTTAGGATTAGGGTTAGGGTTAGGGTTAGGTTTGGGTTAGGGTTAACCCTAACCCTAACTTGGTGGTTGGGGACCACTGGCTTAAGTTGTTCAACAGTCTCCCTTCTGCTATTTTAGCCTTCACATTTTCAATGGGAGACAGGTCTGGACTACAGGCAGGCCAGTCTAGTACCAGCACTCTTTTACTATGAAGCCACGCTGTTGTAACACCTGGCTTGGCATCGTCTTGCTGAAATAAGCAGGGGCGTCCATGACAACGTTGCTTGGATGGCTCCAAAAGCTGTATGTACCTTCCAGCATCAATGGTGCCTTCACAGACGTGTAAGTTACCCATGCATTGGGCACTAATACACCCCCATACCATCACACATGCTGCCTTTTATACTTTCACCCTGGAACAATCCGGATGGTTCTTTTCCTCTTTGGTCCACAGTTTCGAAGTGTGGACTCGTCAGACCACAGAACACTTTTCCACTTTGCATCAGTCCATCTTAGATGAGCTCGGGGCCCAGCGAAGCGTTTCCGGGTGTTGTTGATAAATGGCTCTGGCTTTTGCATAGTAGAGCTTTAACTTGCACTTACAGATGTAGCGACCGACTGTAGTTACCGACAGTGGGTTTCTGAAGTGTGGTGATATCCTTTACACACCGATGTGGCTTTTTGATGCAGTACCGCCTGAGGGGATCGAAGGTCACGGGCATTCAATGTTGGCTTTCAGCCTTGCCGCTTACGTGCGGTGATTTCTCCAGATTCTCTGAACCTTTTGATGATATTACGGAGCGTAGATGGTGGAATCCCTAAATTGGGGTTTGATATCACATATTCTTACTTTAAAATATATTAATTTGGTTATTGTTATTGTTTAGTTTTCTTTGCTTGAGAAACAAAAGTGTAAAAAAAAAATTAAAAAAAAGAGCAAATATTGAGGCTGGTCCACTCACTGATTGGTGTTCATCTCATTTGATTGACATCCTCATTCTTGTAAGCCAGTGAATCTCAAGGTAGGGTTATTACTTATTACGTATTGTTGCTTTAAATACACAACATGGATATAGTGATGTCATGATTCACGTGGGATATTGTTACTTATTACGTATTGTGTCTTTAAATACACAAGATGGATATAGTGATGTCATGATTCACGTGTGTTGTTATTATTTATTACGTATTGTTGCTTTAAATACACAACATGGGTATAGTGATGTCATGATTCACGTGTGATGTTATTACTTATTACGTATTGTGTCTTTAAATACACAACATGGGTATAGTGATGTCATGATTCACGTGGGATATTGTTACTTATTACGTATTGTTGCTTTAAATAAACAACATGGATATAGTGATGTCATGATTCATGTGTGATGTTAATACGTATTACGTATTGTTTCTTTAAATAAACAACATGGATATAGTGATGTCATGATTCATGTGTGATGTTAATACGTATTACGTATTGTTGCTTTAAATACACAAGATGGATATAGTGATGTCATGATTCACGTGTGTTGTTATTACTTATTACGTATTGTTGCTTTAAATACACAAGATGGATATAGTGATGTCATGATTCACGTGTGTTGTTATTACTTATTACGTATTGTTGCTTTAAATACACAACATGGATATAGTGATGTCATGATTCACGTGTGATGTTAATACGTATTACGTATTGTTGCTTTAAATAAACAACATGGATATAGTGATGTCATGATTCACGTGTGATGTTAATACGTATTACGTATTGTTGCTTTAAATAAACAATATGGGTATAGTGATGTCATGATTCACGTGTGATGTTAATACGTATTACGTATTGTTGCTTTAAATAAACAACATGGGTATAGTGATGTCGTGATTCACGTGTGATGTTAATACGTATTACGTATTGTTGCTTTAAATAAACAAGATGGCTATAGTGATGTTATGATTCATGTGTGATGTTAATACGTATTACGTATTGTGTCTTTAAATACACAACATGGGTGTAGTGATGTCATGATTCACGTGGGATATTGTTACTTATTACGTATTGTGTCTTTAAATACACAACATGGGTATAGTGATGTCATGATTCATGTGTGTTGTTATTATTTATTACGTATTGTGTCTTTAAATAAACAAGATGGATATAGTGATGTCGTGATTCACGTGTGATGCTATTACTTATTACGTATTGTGTCTTTAAATACACAACATGGGTATAGTGATGTCATGATTCATGTGTGATGTTATTACTTATTACGTATTGTTTATTTAAATACACAACATGGGTATAGTGATGTCATGATTCACGTGTGTTGTTATTACTTATTACGTATTGTGTCTTTAAATACACAACATGGATATAGTGATGTCATGATTCACGTGGGATATTGTTACTTATTACGTATTGTGTCTTTAAATAAACAACATGGATATAGTGATGTCATGATTCACGTGTGATGTTAATACGTATTACGTATTGTGTCTTTAAATACACAACATGGGTGTAGTGATGTCATGATTCACGTGGGATATTGTTACTTATTACGTATTGTGTCTTTAAATACACAACATGGGTATAGTGATGTCATGATTCACGTGTGATGTTATTACTTATTACGTATTGTGTCTTTAAATACACAACATGGGTGTAGTGATGTCATGATTCACGTGGGATATTATTACTTATTACGTATTGTGTCTTTAAATACACAACATGGGTGTAGTGATGTCATGATTCACGTGTGTTGTTATTAATTATTACGTATTGTTGCTTTAAATACACAACATGGGTGTAGTGATGTCATGATTCACGTGGGATATTGTTACTTATTACGTATTGTGTCTTTAAATACACAACATGGGTGTAGTGATGTTTTAAAGTGATAAAGCCAGTGATGGAAACACGGAGGTAAGCTTCAGGCAAGGGAAATAAAAAGGCAAGGTGAGTGCAGCCGAGCAGGACACGCGAGGTAACGCTGTGTGTGATGATATCAGAAAAAACACAAGTGTGTGTGTGTGTGTATGTGTGTGTGTGTGTGTGTGTGTGTGTGTGTGTGTGTGTGTGTGTGTGTGTGCACTACATCACACACACACACACACACGCACCTTAAAAGGCGAGGCTGTGATTTGTTTGTGATGTTGGTGCAGTGGAGCGCAGCTGAAGAGGTAGTAACAGTTTGATGGTGGGCTTTATGGAGACACTATATAACACCTGTGACAGTCTATTCACTGCATGTCAGCTTTACTGATGGCGGGGGGGAGGGGGAGGGGGAGGGGGGGTGTTGGGGGGTCTGGTGCACCTTGGGAAGGAAGGAGGAGGACGAGTCTTTGTTCAAACCTCCCACAGATGATGAAATAGACATCTTCATATTCCACCTTCTTCCCCCTCCCCGACGTCCATTTGCTCACTTCTCATTGGCTGCTGCTGTTTGCACTGTGATTGGCTGTCGAGCCGGCCGGCCCCGCTGATTGGCTACTGAAGGCGGGAAGACTGATGAGAGGATTTGGCAAAGCTTTCGTCTCCAAACCTCATTACTCACACTTAAACACACACACACACACACACACACACACACACACACACACACACACACACACACACACACACACACACACACACACACACACACACACACACACACACACACACACACACACACACACACACACATACTGGTTATTATTTGGAATGGGGACCAAGTTTTTGATCATGACTTGTGGGGACCACCAGCCTTTCTAAAGGTTGTGGAGGCATAAAAAGGTAAAAGTGTGTAAAATGTCCACTGGCCAGTTAGCTCATACACGTCTTTAAATCTCTGGATTGATGAAGTCATGTGCTGATCATTCTTACTGGGGACTCTGGGGGGAAAGAGTTCATATGGTTCACGGGGACCAAATCTTAATAATTTTGCATAATTCACACAAATGTGTACGTAAATTCAAATTAAATTAAATTAGATTAAATTAAATGTTTCCCTTTAGGGCAGTGGTCCCCAGCCACCAGGCTGCGGCCCGGTACCGGTCCGCGGACCGATTGGTACTGGGCTGCGCAATAAAATTTTTTTTTTTTTTTTTCTTTACAAATTAAATCAACATAAAAAACACAATATATACATTATATATCAATATATATCAATACAGTCTACAGGGATACAGTCCGTAAGCACACATGATTGTATTTATTTATGTAAAAAAATAAAATAAAATAAAATAAAAATAAAAAAATAAAATAAAATACACCCCCCCCCACAATTACCGTAAAATGTTGTAAAGTAAACCAAAAAGCACTATATTTTACAGTAAAATTTTGTAAATGTAAAGTTTTTACTGTAAAATCCACATATACACATATATATATATATATATATATATATATATATATATATATATATATATATATATATATATATATATATATATATATATATATATATATATATATATATATATATATATATATATATATATATATATATATATATATATATATATATATATATATATATATATATATATATATATATATATATATATATATATAATGCATGAACATTCCAGAATCTGTTGACCCAACAAAAGACTGATCATGGACTGGGTTTTGTCCCCGACCTTGGGTTTGGGGAAGGTGGCGTCAATTCAGACTGGTTAGAAAATGTGGGAATTGTGGAAGTTTGAAAAATGGATCATTCATTTTGAATGGAAAAAATGTCCCTAAAAACTGTGAATTCTAGGAAATCTGGGAATTTTTTAAATAATTGTTGAAAAAGAGCACACAATTCCTGAACAGGCGGAATATTTTGAAGTTGGAACGGTTTGAATTGGATACAAAATGTGGGAGTTGTGCAACTTTAAAAAATGTCCCATTCTTTTCATAGGGAATTTCATGGAAATTTGGGAATTTGGGGAAAAGCGGGAATTTTTAAAAAAAAGCTAATAAATTTGACATTTTTTGAATGAGTTAAAATTGTTATTGTTTGAATTTTTCAAATCAGTCGAAAAATGTTGAAGTATAGTAACATTTTTAATTGAGAAATGGTATTATGGAATTTCGGGAAAAAACGGGAATTTTTTCGGTTCAACAAACAACTTAGTTTTTTGTCCTGATTAAGAGGAATGTTTGGACTGTGGAACGGTTGAAGTGGGTTGGAAAATGTGGGAGGAGTAGTCGCCAGAAAAAAGGGTGAAAAAAGGGTTTGGAAAACCAGGAATTCTGGGAAATCCTGGAATTTTAATTTATAAATGTAACATTTTTACTGTAAAATCGACAGTCTACTCATGTATATATATATATATATATATATATATATATATATATATATATATATATATATATATATATATATATATATATATATATATATATATATATATATATATATATATATATAATACATGAACATTGCTGACCCAACAAACGACTGAACATGGACTGGTTTTTGTCCCCGGCCTTGGGTTCGGGTGAAGGTGGCGCCAATTCAGACTTTCCCACACTGAAGGTTGGTCCATTTTTATTGGGTCTCTAATTGTCCGTGTAAAAGTCTCTTTTATTGATCATCAACCAGGAACACACATTTGGTGTAATTAGAGATGGGAACCTTTTACGGTACCTGGGTCAACAACGGTTCCAATTTGTGGTACTTTAGTGTGAGTTTATGTGGTAATACTTGTTATTTGGTTTAATAATACAGTGTCAAAACAACAACAACTAGATGAGGTGTGAATGCTCCAATGCTGAAGTTGAAGTGAAATGCTGACAGAATGAAGAATGAATGGAAGAATAGTTTGAATGTTGGAATGTTGAAGAGTTTGAATTTCCAGGAAAACCGGTATTTGGTTTGGAACTTGTGTTAGTTTGAATGTCCAGGATGAGTCGAATGTGTTGATGTTGGAATGGTTTGAATAGCTTAAAAAATGTGGTAATTGTGCAACTTGGAACAATGCCCCAATGGGAACTTCCTGGAAATTTGGGAATTTTGGGAAAAGCGGGATTTTTTTGAAAATGATTAAGAGCATGAATGTCCTGAATTAGTTGAAATGGTTGGTGTTGGAATTGTTTAAATCAGTCAAGAAATGTTGAAGTAGTAACAGTTTTTAATTGAAAAATGGTATTGAATTTCCAGGAAAACCGGTATTTGGTTTGGAACTTCGGAAAGTGTTAGTTTGAATGTCCAGGATGAGTGGAATGTGTTGATGTTGGAATGGTTTGAATAGCTTGAAAAATGTGGGGATTGTGCAAATTGGGAAAAATGTCCTAATGGGAACTTCCTGGAAATTTGGGAATTTGGAGAAAAGCGGGATTTTTTTGAAAATGATTAGGAGCATGAATATCCTGAATTAGTTGAAATGGTTGGTGTTGGAATTGTTTAAATCAGTCAAGAAATGTTGAAGTAGTAACAGTTTTTTAATTGAAAAATGGTATTAGGGAATTTCGGGAAAACTGGAAATGTTTCTTAAACCAACTTGTTTTTTTCTCCTGACTAAGAGGAACGCTTGAAGTGGGTTGGAAAAATTTGAAAGGAGTCATCACACTAAAAACGGTTGGAAATAAGGTTAGGAAAAAAAGGAATTCCTGGAAATTTGTTGAATGTGGAAAAATGGTTGTTAGAATTTCCAGGATGAATTGAATGTGTTGAAGGTAGAATGGTTTGAATCGGTTGAAAAATGTGGGAATTGTGGAATTTTGAAAAATGGATCATTCATTTTGAATGGGAAAAATGTCCCTAAAAACTAGGAATTCTAGGAAATCTGGGAATTTTTTAAATAATTGTTGAAAAAGAGCACACAATTCCTGAACAGGCTGAATATTTTGAAGTTGGAACAGTTTGAATCAGATACAAAATGTGGGAGTTGTGCAACTTTGAAAAATGTCTCATTCTTGTCAATGGGAATTTCATGGAAATTTGGGAATTTTGGGAAAAGCGGGAATTTAAAAAAAAAATGCTAATAAATTTGACATTTTCTGAATGAGTTAAGATTGTTAGTGTTGGAATTTTTCAAATCGGTCAAGAAATGTTGAAGTAGTAACATTTTTAATTGAGAAATGGTATTATGGAATTCCTGGAATTTTGGGAAAACCGGGGAATTTTTCCTGTTCAAAAAACAACTTTGTTTTTTTTCCTGATTAAGAGGAATGTTTTGACGGTGGAACGGTTGAAGTGGGTTGAAAAATGTGGAAGGAGTAGTCGCCAGAAAAAAGGGTGAAAAAAGGGTTTGGAAAACCAGGAATACTGGGAAATCCTAGAATTTTTTTGAACTTGGAGAATGACAGTTTGAATTTCCAGGATGAGTAGAATGTGTTGAAGGTGGAATGGTTTGAATCGGTTGAAAAATTTGGGAATTGTGGAAGTTTGAAAAATGGATAATTAAATTTGAATGGGGAAAATGTCCCTAAAAACTGGGGATTCTAGGAAATCTGAGAATGTTTTAAATAATTGTTGAAAAGGAGTGGAATGGTTTGAATAGGTTGAAAAATGTGGAAATGGTGGAAGTTTGAAAAATGGATAATTCATTTTGAATGGGGAAAATGTCCAGGAAAAACTGGGAATTCTAGGAAATCTGGAATTTTTTAAAATAATTGTTGAAAAGGAGTGGAATGGTTTGAATAGGTAGAAAAATGTGGAAATGGTGGAAGTTTGAAAAATGGCCAATTCATTTTGAATGGGGAAAATGTCCTTAAAAACTGGGAATTCTAGGAAATCTGGGAATTTTTTAAATAATTGTTGAAAAATAGTGGAATGGTTTGATTCGGTTGAAAAATGTGGAAATGGTGGAAGTTTGAAAAATGGATAATTCATTTTGAATGGGGAAAATGTCTAGGAAAAACTGGGAATTCTAGGAAATCTGGGAATTTTTTAAATAATTGTTGAAAAGGAGTGCAATGGTTTGAATAGGTAGAAAAATATGGAAATGGTGGAAGTTTGAAAAATGGATAATTAATTTTGAATGGGGAAAATGTCCCAAAAAAACTGGGGATTCTAAGAAATCTGGGATTTTTTTAAATAACTGTTGAAAAGGAGTGGAATGGTCTGAATAGGTAAAAAAAAATGTGGAAATGGTGGACGTTTGAAAAATGGCCAATTCATTTTGAATGGGGAAAATGTCCCTAAAAACTGTGAATTCTAGGAAATTTGGGAATTTTTTAAATAATTGTTGAAAAGGAGTGCAATGGTTTGAATCTGTTGAAAAATGTGGAAATGGTGGAAGTTTGAAAAATGGCCAAATCATTTTGAATGGGGAAAATGTCCCTAAAAACTGGAAATTCTAGGAAATCTGGGAATGTTTTAAATAATTGTTGAAAAGGAGTGCAATGTTTTGATTCGGTTGAAAAATGTGGAAATGGTGGAAGTTTGAAAAATGGCCAATTCATTTTGAATGGGGAAAATGTCCCTAAAAACTGGGGATTCTAGGAAATCTGGGAATTTTTTAAATAAATGTTGAAAAGGAGTGGAATGGTTTGAATAGGTAAAAACATGTGAAAATGGTGGACGTTTCAAAAAAGGCCAATTCATTTTGAATGGGGAAAATATCCCTAAAAACTGGTAATTCTAGGAAATCTGAGAATTTTTTAAATAATTGTTGAAAAATAGTGGAATGGTTTGATTCGGTTGAAAAATGTGGAAATGGTGGAAGTTTGAAAAATGGATAATTCATTTTGAATGGGGAAAATGTCTAGGAAAAACTGGGAATTCTAGGAAATCTGGGAATTTTTTAAATAATTGTTGAAAAGGAGTGCAATGGTTTGAATAGGTAGAAAAATATGGAAATGGTGGAAGTTTGAAAAATGGATAATTAATTTTGAATGGGGAAAATGTCCCAAAAAAACTGGGGATTCTAAGAAATCTGGGATTTTTTTAAATAACTGTTGAAAAGGAGTGGAATGGTCTGAATAGGTAAAAAAAAATGTGGAAATGGTGGACGTTTGAAAAATGGCCAATTCATTTTGAATGGGGAAAATGTCCCTAAAAACTGTGAATTCTAGGAAATTTGGGAATTTTTTAAATAATTGTTGAAAAGGAGTGCAATGGTTTGAATCTGTTGAAAAATGTGGAAATGGTGGAAGTTTGAAAAATGGCCAAATCATTTTGAATGGGGAAAATGTCCCTAAAAACTGGAAATTCTAGGAAATCTGGGAATGTTTTAAATAATTGTTGAAAAGGAGTGCAATGTTTTGATTCGGTTGAAAAATGTGGAAATGGTGGAAGTTTGAAAAATGGCCAATTCATTTTGAATGGGGAAAATGTCCCTAAAAACTGGGGATTCTAGGAAATCTGGGAATTTTTTAAATAAATGTTGAAAAGGAGTGGAATGGTTTGAATAGGTAAAAACATGTGAAAATGGTGGACGTTTGAAAAAAGGCCAATTCATTTTGAATGGGGAAAATATCCCTAAAAACTGGTAATTCTAGGAAATCTGAGAATTTTTTAAATAATTGTTGAAAAGGAGTGGAATGGTTTGAATAGGTTGAAAAATGTGGAAATGGTGGAAGTTTAAAAAATGTATCATTCATTTTGAATGGGGAAAATGTCCCTAAAAACTGGTAATTCTAGGAAATCTGGGAATTTTTAAAATAATTGTTGAAAAGGAGTGGAATGGTTTGAATAGGTAGAAACATGTGAAAATGGTGGACGTTTGAAAAAAGGCCAATTCATTTTGAATGGGGAAAATGTCCCTAAAAACTGTGAATTCTAGGAAATCTGGGAATTTTTTAAATAATTGTTGAAAAGGAGTGGAATGGTCTGAATAGGTAAAAAAATGTGGAAATGGTGGACGTTTGAAAATGGATAATTCATTTTGAATGGGAAAAATGTCCCTAAAAACTGGGAATTCTAGGAAATCTGAGAATTTTTTAAATAAATGTTGAAAAGAAGTGGAATGGTTTGAATAGGTTGAAAAATGTGGGAATTGTGCAAGTTTGAAAAATGGATAAATCATTTTGAATGGGGAAAATGTCCCTAAAAACTGGGAATTCTAGGAAATCTGGGAATGTTTTAAATAAATGTTGAAAAGGAGTGGAATGGTTTGAATCGGTAGAAAAATTTGGAAATGGTGGAGGTTTGAAAAATGGCCAATTCATTTTGAATGGGGAAAATGTCCTTAAAAACTGGGAATTCTAGGAAATCTGGGAATTTTTTAAATAATTGTTGAAAAATAGTGGAATGGTTTGAATAGGTAGAAACATGTGAAAATGGTGGACGTTTGAAAAAAGGCCAATTCATTTTGAATGGGGAAAATGTCCCTAAAAACTGGGAATTCTAGGAAATCTGGGAATTTTTAAAATAATTGTTGAAAAGGAGTTTAATGTTTTGAATCGGTTGAAAAATGTGGAAATGGTGGAA
>NC_084733.1:6887664-6920164 GCF_033978785.1 Entelurus aequoreus | reverse complement strand
GGGGCGCTCTAGTTCCCCTCGCTTACCTAAACCTTTCATAGCTCAAATTGGCGTCCATGTGGGAGTACGTACATTTTTGGTTATATCCTCTATCTATCTAATGAAACTCGGATATACTTTAGAGTAGTCGGTGTATACTAGGGTTGGACGGTATACCGGTACTGGTAAAGTACCGGGATACTAGTGAATCATATTCAGTACCGCCTCTAAAAAGTTCTAAAGCTTAGTGATGTATCAGATATATCAGATCCTAAGTGGGGTTTTTTTACGCTTCATGTTCATATTTCACTGTTTGTTGCATTTTTGTTGTGTTTTGCTTGATTGTAAAATATGTGGATGGAGAGGGATGTTGTCAATATTCAGTGTTTTATCCTTCATAGTTAATATTGTAACATTCTTTATTTTCATGTACATTCTGGGTGTCTCATTCAGTAAAAAAAAAAAAAAATCCATTTCCCTTTTTTAAGGCTGTCTGTCATAACGGTTTTAGCTTTCAATCAGACATTATTGTGAGGTTTTGTATTAGTATCAGATATACCGTCCCCCAGACATTTTTTTCTCTAAATTCCCCTCCTCCCCCCAAGTCAAGATAAAAGCTTAGTGATATATCAGATTGTAGGTCGTTTTTTTTACCCTTCACGTTCATATTTTGCTGTGTTTGTTGCATTTTTGTTGATTGTAAAATATGTGGATGGAGAGGGGTGTTGTCAATATTCAGTGTTTTATCATCCATAGTTAATATTGTAACATTCTTTATATTCATGTACATTCTGGGTGTCTGTAAAGTAAAACAAAATTAAATTCCATTCCCTTTTTTAAGGCGGTCTGTCATAACGTTTTTAGCTTTCGATCAGACATTATTAAGAGGTTTTGTATTAGTATCAGATATACCGGCCCCCAGACATATTTTTCTCTAAATTTGGCCCCCCAAGTCAAATTAAAAGTTTAGTGATACATCAGTATTGTAGGTGAGGATTTTTTTTTTTGCTTCGCTTTCATATTTTGCTGTGTTTGTTGCATTTTTGTTGATTGTAAAATATGTGGATGGAGAGGGGGTGTGACGTTCATATGTTGTCAATATTCAGTGTTTTATCCTTCATAGTTAATATTGTAACATTCTTTATTTTCATGTACATTCTGGGTGTCTCTAAAGTAAAGAAAAAATGTATTCCATCCCATTTTTTAAGGCGGTCTGTCATAATGTTGTTAGCTTTCAATCAGACTTTCTTGTGAGGTTTTGTATCAGACATGTTTTTCTCAAAATTTGGCCCCCCGAGTCAAAATAAAAGCTTAGTGATATATCAGTATCGTAGGTGAGGATTTTTTCACTGTTTGATGCATTTTTTTTGTGTTTCGCTTGATTGTAAAATATTTGGATGGAGAGGGGTGTTGTCAATATTCAGTGTTTTATCCTTCATAGTTAATATTGTAACATTCTTTATTTTCATGTACATTCTGGGTGTCTCGTTCAGTAAAAAAAAATAAAATTCCATTCCCTTTTTTAAGTTGGTCTGTCATAACGTTTTTAGCTTTCAATCAGACATTATTAAGATGTTTTGTATTAGTATCAGACATACCGGCCCCCAGACATTTTTCTCTCAAAATTCGGCCCCCGAGTCAAAATAAAAGCTTAGTGATATATCAGATATATCAGATTGTAGGTCGGTTTTTTTACCCTTCATGTTCATATTTTGCTGTGTTTGTTGCATTTTTCTTGATTGTAAAATATGTGGATGGAGAGGGGTGTTGTCAATATTCAGTGTTTTATCATCCATAGTTAATATTGTAACATTCTTTATTTTCATGTACGATCTGGGTGTCTCGTTCAGTAAAATAATGAAAAATTCCTCTCCCTTTTTTAAGGCAGTCTGTCATAATGTTTTTAGCTTTCAATCAGACATTATTAAGAGGTTTTGTATTAGTATCAGACATACCGGCCCCCAGACATTTTTTTCTCTAAATTTGGCCCCCCGAGTCAAAATAAAAGCTTAGTGATATATCAGTATCGTTGGTGAGGATTTTTTTTACGCTTTGCGTTCGTATTTCACTGTTTGATGCATTTTTGTTGCGTTTCGCTTGATTGTAAAATATGTGGATGGAGAGGGGTGTTGTCAATATTCAGTGTTTTATCCTTCATAGTTAATATTGTAATATTCTTTATTTTCATGTACATTCTGGTTGTCTCGTTCAGTAAAAAAATTTAAAATTCCATTCCGTTTTTTAAGGAGGTCTGTCACAACGTTTTTAGCTTTCAATCAGACATTATTGTGAGGTTTTGTATTGGCATTCTTCTCCTTTGTGCTTCAAATCGGGACTTGTTGTGTTTTTGTTGTATTACATCTTTCTGCAGAGTTGTAAAGCCAAACATGACCAAAAAAGTGTGCGTGTGCGCGTGTTGAAGTTGATCATCAAGCGTAATGCTGCACTCTATAAGAGCCTGCTTGCAAAGCATCAAATATTTATAGGACATTAGCCGCCATCCTATAGCAAAGAGAACATTCTGGCAGACTTTGGAGTGCATTACCCAATTCCAGCCCAGGTTGTTGCCTTGTTCCAGATTTATTGTCTTTTCTCCGCCATGTTTCTTGAGGAACACTCAAGCGGTGGTGCCACGAGATCGTAAAGCAGAGCAAACACTATTTACAGACGTGGCCTGGGGATGTGTGACACTGTGTGAAAGGGAAGTGGAGAGACTAAGTGTTGATTGGAGCAGGCAGACACTTGAATGGCTGCTCTTCTTCCCACGACTGCTTTATGGAGCACAAACTGCTCTTGTTCCCCCCATTGATTGATGGCTGCGGCCCCGGGGCTGTTGGTAGTGTTTTGTTGGACTATTTACTGGAATGTTGGGAGGATAAAAGTCCCACAGCAGCCGGAGACTGGCAGGGGAGCGAAGGAGAGGGAGATGGAGAAGGATAGAAGGAGAAGGAGAAGGAGAAGGAGAAGGAGAAGGAGAAGGAGAAGGAGAAGAAGGAGAAGGAGAAGGAGGAGACGGAGAAGAAGGAGAAGGAAAAGGAGAAGGAGGAGAAGGAGAAGGAGAAGGAGAAGAAGGAGAAGAAGAAGAAGAAGAAGAAGGTGAAAGAGGAAAAGGAGAAGGAGAAGGAGACGGAGAAGAAGGAGAAGAAGTAGAAGAAGAAGGTGAAAGAGGAAAAGGAGAAGGAGAAGGAGAAGGAGATGGAGGAGAAGGAGAAGGAGAAGAAGAAGGGGAAGGAGAAGGAGAAGGAGAAGGTGAAAGAGGAGAATGAGGAGAAGGAGAAGAAGGAGAAGGAGGAGAAGGAGAAGGAGGAGAAGGAAAAGGAGAAGGGGAGAAGGAGGAGAAGGAGAAGGAAGAGGAGGAGAAGGGGAAGGAGAAGGGGGAGGGCAAGTACAAGGGGAAATAGGAGGAGAAGGGGAAGGCGAAAGGGGAAGGAGAAGGAAAAGAAGGGGAAGGCAAAATAGAAGGAGAAGGAGAAGGAGAAGGAGAAGGAGAAGAAGGAGATGGAGGAGAGGGAGAAGGAGAAGGAGAAGAAGAAGGGGAAGGGGAAGGAGAAGGAGAAGGTGAAAGAGGAGAAGGAGAAGGAGAAGAAGGAGAAAGAGAAGGAGAAGAAGAAGGAGAAGGAGAAGTAGAAGAAGGAGAAGGAGGAGAAGGAGAAGGAGGAGAAGGAAAACGAGAAGGGGAGAAGGAGAAGGAGGAGAAGGAGAAGGAGAAGGAGAAGGAGAAGGAGAAGGAGAAGGAGAAGGAGGAGAAGGAGAAGGAGATGGAGGAGAGGGAGAAGGAGAAGGAGAAGAAGGCGGAGGAGAGGGAGAAGGAGAAGGAAAAGGAGAAGGAGAAGGAGAAGGAGAAGAAGGGGAGGAGAAGGAGAAGGAGGAGAAGGAGAAGGAGAAGGAGAAGGAGAAGGAGAAGAAGAAGGTGAAGGAGAAGGAGAAGAAGGAGGAGGAGATGGAGAAGGAGAAGGAGGAGAAGGAGAAGGAGGAGATGGAGGAGAAGGAGAAGGAGGAGAAGGGGAAGGAGAAGGAGAAGGGGAAGGAGAAAAAGGAGAAGGAGAAGTATAAGGAGAAGGAAAAGGAAAAGGAGAATGAGAAGGAGAAGGAGAAGAAGGGGAAGGAGAAGGAGAAGGAGAAGGAGAAGGAGAAGGAGAAGGAGAAGGAGAAGGAGAAGGAGAAGGAGAAGGAGAAGGAGAAGAAGAAGAAGGAGGAGGAGGAGGAGAAGTAGAAGGAGAAGGAGGAGGAGGAGGAGAAGGAGAAGGAGAAGGATAATAATAATAATTACCTAAATGATCAACAATACAATAGTTTCAAATACAACAATACATATATGTCATGATAACTTGAAATAGAAAAGAAAGCAGATAAATGCAGGGGAAGAAAGAGAAGCCAACTGTATTAACCTTGTAGATTGTTATAGTAACAATAGGTTCAACTTTGTCAGTGTCAACACTTTTAAAGTCATTTTGATAGTAGGCTAATATAGCTAATATAGACACTTACATCATGTGTTGTCTTCATTATAACACTTATATAAGACTTTTAAAGTCATTTTGATAGTAGGCTAATATAGCTAATATAGACACTTACATCATGTGTTGTCTTCATTATAACACTTATTTTTTCTTCCAATAAGGCTCTTTCAACATGTGGGCTGCTGACACCTGGTCCGGGTGTTGCGTGAAACATTGTATGTCAACATTGCATTGTGGGTGTTGTGGGTGCCTGGTGAGGTCCTATGGACTTCTCCAACAGTTCAACAGTTGCCATCTGTCAGCCCCAGTCAGGCACAAAACCATCTGACCTGGACCCTGGCCGCTGTGGACCTGTCACCTGTCACCTGTCACCTGTCACGCTGACGAAGGCGCTGTAGCCCAGAGAGGACACGGCCTTCAGTCGTCTCTTGTTACACATTTCATCCTTCATTCACCCTGTCACCATCCTTTTATGTGCACTGTGTCTTGATGTCACTGATGCTTCGCAGTCAATCATGGTTAGCACTGACTTTAATAATGGTTACCACTAGGGATGATGTTCGAAACCGGTTCTCCCGGTTGTTCGATAAGAAAAGAACCGATTCCATGGACTCAAATCCCTTTTTGAGAACCGGTTCCCATTATCGAGACCACTATAGTAAAGAAAAAGAGTTGGTTCTTTATTCGAATCCCGTCCCACAGGAAATGCCCTGTGGGACATCACAGGAAATGACGTAGCTCAGTCATTAGGCGGCGGATACAGAAAGCAGCAACAACAATAGACCGGAAAAATTCCAATTCCAGTGATAGTGCCGGTGAGTAACTAACGTTAACGGTTGCCGGTTAATTTCCATATCTGCTCACTTGTAGCCTTTAGGCTAAAATAACGTTACCTCGTATGTCAACCAGGACTGCAGTAATGCTAGCTAGACTAACGTTACCTAAGCATAGTCAGTGGCTAACGGTAACGTTAACGTTAGCCTTTTTGTATGTGTCTGATAACGTTAACGTTATCTTGTAGCCTACACCAGTGGTCCCCAACCACAGGTGCGTGGATCGATTGGTACCGGGCCGCACAAGAAATTAAAAAAAAAAAAAAAAAAAAAAAAAAAATTAAATTAAATCAACATAAAAAACACAAGATACACTTACAATTAGTGCACCAATCCAAAGAACCTCCCTCCCCCATTTACTCTCATTCACACTCATTCACACAAAAGGGTTGTTTTTTTCTGTTATTAAAATTCTGGTTCCTACATTATATATCAATATATATCAATACAGTCTGCAGGGATACAGTCCGTAAGCACACATGATTGTATTTTTTTATGACAAAAAAATAAATAATAATACCATAACTATAGGTAATGAACGTCAAAATTTATTTTTTTTATTTTATTTTTTAGGGGGGTAACAACAGTCAATATTTATTATTATTATTATTTTTTTCTTATAAAATAAAAGTGAGTTTTTGTTAAACCAATATTGTGTTTTTTTTCCTTATACAACAACCTATCTGGATTCGATAAGAGAATCGATAAGGAATCGGTTCGATAAGAGGATTCGATAATAGGCTCAAACTCAAAAATGTCTTATCATACATAATCCCTAGTTACCACTGACTAATGGTTACCACTGACATTAATCATAGTTACCACTGACATTAATCATGGTTACCACTGACATTAATAATAGATACCACTGAAATTAATAATGGTTACAACTGACTTTAATCAGGGTTACCACTGACATTAATCATGGTTGCCACTGACATTAATCATAGTTACCACTGACATTAATAATGGTTACCACTGACATTAATCATAGTTACCACTGACATTAATAATGGTTACAACTGACATTAATAATGGTTACCACTGACTTTAATCATGGTTACCACTGACATTGATCATGGTTACCACTGACATTAATCATGGTTACCACTGACATTAATCATAGTTACCACTGACATTAATCATGGTTACCACTGACATTAATCATAGTTACCACTGACATTAATAATGGTTACAACTGACATTAATAATGGTTACCACTGACTTTAATCATGGTTACCACTGACATTGATCATGGTTACCACTGACATTAATCATGGTTACCACTGACATTAATCATAGTTACCACTGACATTAATAATGGTAACCACTGACATTAATCATGGTTACCACTGACATTAATAATGGTAACCACTGACATTAATCATGGTTACCACTGACATTAATAATGGTTACCACAGACATTAATCATGGTTACCACTGACATTAATAATGGTTACCACTGACTTTAATCATGGTTAACACTGACATTAATCAGGGTTACCACTGACATTAATCATGGTTACCACTGACTTTAATCATGGTTACCACTGACTTTAATCATGGTTACCACTGACATTAATTATGGTTACCACTGACATAAATCATAGTTACCACTGACATTAATCAGGGTTACAACTGACATTAATCATGGTTACCACTGACTTTAATCATGGTTACCACTGACATAAATCATAGTTACCACTGACATTAATAATGGTTACCACTGACATTAATAATGGTTACCACTGACATTAATCATAGTTACCACTGACATTAATAATGGTTACCACTGACATTAATAATGGTTACCACTGACATTAATCATAGTTACCACTGACATTAATCATAGTTACGACTGACATTCTTTTGACAAAAAGCATGTGTGTTGTTGCAGTTGAGGGACGTACAACAACTGCCTCATATTGAGAAGTTTCCTCAAGTAAATAAGGCAAACAAACTATTAGAAACCTCTCAGTTTGATGCTGCAAACTACCCGTGTTGGTTTCCATCGTGTCTTTGTGATGTTTGAAGTGCGTGGTAGGTCACGTGATTGTGTAATCCGGTGTGGAGAGATAGAATCTGTCACAGATTAGCACACAATAAACGCCCCCGATTGGTGCAAGTGTGTTGGGCTATTGTTGGCATACTTTATCCATAAGGCTACATAAATATACACAGTACTCACACATACTGTATGTATAGGGCTATGTAAATATAAATATATACACAGTACTCACACATACTGTATGTATAGGGCTATGTAAATATAAATATATACACAGTACTCACACATACTGTGTGTATAGGGCTATGTAAATATAAATATATACACAGTACTCACACATACTGTATGTATAGGGCTATGTAAATATAAATATATACACAGTACTCACACATACTGTATGTATAGGGCTATGTAAATATAAATATATACACAGTACTCACACATACTGTATGTATAGGGCTATGTAAATATAAATATATACACAGTACTCACACATACTGTATGTATAGGGCTATGTAAATATAAATATATACACAGTACTCACACATAATGTATGTATAGGGCTACGTAAATATAGATATATACACAGTACTCACACATACTGTATGTATGTAAATATAAATATATATACAGTACACGCAGGGTAGTTTGTGTGTGCAGGAGCCAACATACACGCCACCTTGCAGTAACATCTTGAGCATGTTATAAAGGGTGGAGGGCTCCAGCATGTCATAAAGGGTGGAGGGCTCCAGCATGTTATTCAGGGTGGTCTTCAGTGGGAGGAGAAGCGTACATTTAAGTAGAGACGACTTCTCAGCACACATTGAAAGGAGCTCAGTGTGTGATGAAGCATCTACTAACACCGCTAAGACTCCATATTTGTTGCCAAGTGTGGAAATTAAGAGTGTGTATCCTCCCCTACAGTCAACACACACACACACACACACACACACACACACACACACACACACACACACACACACACACACACACACACACACACACACACACACACACACACACACACACACATACTGGTTATTATTTGGAATGGGGACCAAGTTTTTGATCATGACTTGTGGGGACCAGCCTTTCTACAGGTTGTGGAGGCATAAAAAGGTAAAATGGTGTAAAATGTCCACTGGCTAGTTAGCTCATACACGTCTTTAAATCTCTGGATTGATGAAGTCATGTGCTGATCATTCTCACTGGGGACCCTGGGGGAAAAAGAGTTAATATGGTTCATGGGGACCACATTTAAATCATTTTGCATAATTCACACACATTTGTACGTGACTACTGAGGACCAAAGTTCAAATTAAATGAAATAGAATAAAATAAAATAAAATAAAATAAAATAAAATTAAATTAAATTAAATTAAATTAAATTAAATTAAATTAAATTAAATTAAATTAAATCAAAGGTTTCCCTTTAGGGTACCCGTTTTTTTTTTTGTCCCCATACCGTCAGAGGTCCCCTAAAGGTGACTGTGTAAACAGAGTGATGTCCCCATTAAGTATCATTGCCAGAACACACACACACACACACGCACACACACACACACACACACACAAACACACGCACACACACACACACACACACACACACACACACACACACACACACACACACACACACACACACACACACACACACACACACACACACACACACGCACACACACACGCATGTTGCTGTGGGTGTTTTTCTATTTGACGAATGCCAAACTTCTTTCAGCTCCTTTTCCTCTCGTCTGCCCTCTGTCTGCTCCTCTCTCTCTCCTGCGTGTGTGTGTGTGTGTGTGTGTGTGTGTGTGTGTGTGTGTGTGTGTGTGTGTGTGTGTGTGTCCAATGTACTTCTCTTACGTGTCCTAATGGCTAATAAAGGTCAGGGTCTCTCACAGCAGGAATATGCAAATGAGACAGAAGTTCACAAGGATTCATGACCGCTTCACAAATATGGACATGATCATTTTAATAATGCCTTCTTTTTTTTTTCAACTCTTATACTGTATGTCATTATTTGTACAGTCTATATATTATGATTTTACTATCAATCTTATATTATTATTGTGAATGTAATTTGTTATTTAATTTGGGCAGTTTTTTTTTTTAAATAGATCCTATTGTTGTAAGAAAATTAGAAGTTCTCTTCCTTTATTCTATTTGAGTCTGATCAAGTAAATAAAGTGTGGAGAATGCATTTATATGTTTAAGAGTTATTTCTTTATTCATAGTCATGTTTGAAGCAGCTAGTGTTTTTCCATTGGTACTCTTTCTATTTTTTTCATTTTATGTCCGCAAGTAAACTGTGTGTGTTACTTTGGAGACTTGGAATGTAGGAGTTGGAGTACTCCCTTATATCTTATCTGTAGTAGAACAATGAGCCTGTATTCCTTTCTGGAGAGGGTGGGGGCTGTTTGCGGATTCAAGAAGTAGGCTCTTCCGTCTGAGTGTCGGATCAACTAGAGCAGCCGATATGAATGCATTGGTTGAGTTGAACTCCCAAAGCAGGGGTCACCAACGCGGTGCCCGCGGGCACCAGGTAGCCCGTAAGGACCAGATGAGTAGCCCGCTGGCCTGTTCTAAAAATAGCTCAAATAACAGCACTTACCAGTGAGCTGCCTCTATTTTTTAAATTGTATTTATTTACTAGCCAGCTGGTCTCGCTTTGTCCGACATTTTTAATTCTAAGAGAGACAAAACTCAAATAGAATTTGAAAATCCAAGAAAATATTTTAAAGACTTGGTCTTCACTTGTTTAAATGAATTCATACATTTTTTTACTTTGCTTCTTGTAACTTTCAGAAAGACAATTTTAGAGAAAAAATACAACCTTAAAAATGATTTTAGGATTTTTAAAAACATATACCTTTTTACCTTTTAAATTCCTTCCTCTTCTTTCCTGTCAATTTAAAACAATGTTCACGTAAATGTTTTTGTTTTTTTATTGTAAAGAATAATAAATACATTTTAATTTAATTCTTCATTTTAGCTTCTGTTTTTTCGACGAAGAATATTTGTGAAATATTTCTTCAAACTTATTATGATTAAAATTCAAAAAAATTATCCTGGCAAATCTAGAAAATCTGTAGAATAAAATTTAAATCTTATTTCAAAGTCTTTTGAATTTCTTTTAAAATTTTTGCTCTGGAAAAATCTAGAAGAAATAATGATTTGTCTTTGTTAGAAATATAGCTTGGTCCAATTTGTTATATATTCTAACAAAGTACAGATTGGATTTTAACCTATTAAAACATGTCATCAAAATTCTAAAATTAATCTTAATCAGGAAAAATTACTAATGATGTTCCATAAATTCTTTTTTTAATTTTTTCAAAAAGATTCGAATTAGCTAGTTTTTCTCTTCTTTTTTTTGGTTGAATTTTGAATTTTAAAGAGTCGAAATTGAAGATAAACTATGTTTCAAAATTTAATTGTCATTTTTTTCGTGTTTTCTCGTCTTTTAAACCGTTCAATTAAGTGTAAATATAATTAATTATGAATAATAACATAGAGTTAAAGGTAAATTGAGCAAATTGGCTATTTCTGGCAATTTATTTAAGTGTGTATCAAACTGGTAGCCCTTCGCATTAATCAGTACCCAAGAAGTAGCTCTTGGTTTCAAAAAGGTTGGTGACTCCTGTCCCAAAACTAGAAAATATTCCAATTCTGTCTTGATGGTCCTTCTTACTCAGCATATATGTCATTGAAAGAACTCGGGATTGACCAGTAACTTAGATTCCCTTGGAGGAAGAACTGGTCCGACGCAACATATCCTTTATTCTATTTGAGTCTGATCAAGTAAATAAACTTAGTCAGGCGTTGATGTGCCGAGCAGAAAGACGAGGCGAGGAAGAGACACAACAGAGAGTCTCCTCAGGTCCATCGCCTTCGCGGCCGATCTCGTCCTTAAATCAGCCGGCTGTCTCCATGTGGGAAAGCTCTGCCTTTCTCTCTCCTTCCATAACTCATCTTGTCCTCTCTCGCTCTCTGGCTGGCTCCACCATAACTCTTTGGCTGTCCCATACCAAACCTGCTTTTCCAACCCTCCTTTTATGTGAGCGTTTATGGTCATAACACTCATTTTCCTTCTCCGTTTTCCATAATCTGTCTTTCTTTTATTTCTCCGAGCCCGTTTCAAATCCGTTTTGATGCCGGGAGTCATAAAAAAAAAAAACGCAACCAACAATTGCTTTTAAATCCCACGACTCATGTTTTCCTCTGGTGGCGGGTCGCACTGTAATGGATAGCATTTGAGTTTGGGTTTATTTCGACCATGCAAGCATACGACATGATACGTCACAATTTCCAGTTTCTCTTTTCAACATGTTTGAAAAGGAGTAGGAAGAAGCAGAGCTTTTCTTTTACATAACAGTTGCTAAAACTTTTGTTCACTTCCTGTTCTCAATTTATTCACAATATACTCCATATGTAATAGAATAGAATAGAATAGAATAGAATAGAAAGTACTTTATTGATCCCTGGGGTAAATTCAGCACCACAGTTTGCTCACAATAGACAATAAATACTATACAGCATTATTCACATGTGAATAATATAAATATATTATATTATTCACATGTGAATAATGCTGTATAGTATTTATTGTCATAAAATAAATTATGGCAATAAATACTATACAGCATTATTCACATGTGAATAATATAAATATATTACATTATTCACATGTGAATAATGCTGTATAGTATTTATTGTCATAAAATAAATTATGACAATAAATACTATACAGCATTATTCACATGTGAATAATATAATATATTTATATTATTCACATGTGAATAATGCTGTATAGTATTTATTTTCATAATGACAATAAATACTATACAGCATTATTCACATGTGAATAATGTAATATATTTATATTATTCACATGTGAATAATATAAATATATTATATTATTCACATGTGAATAATGCTGTATAGTATTTATTGTCATAAAATAAATTATGACAATAAATACTATACAGCATTATTCACATGTGAATAATATAATATATTTATATTATTCACATGTGAATAATGCTGTATAGTACTTATTGTCATACTTTATTTGTATTGTATTCTATCTACAATGTAGACGTAGAACTGTATGTACAATATATTTATTGTATTATACAATAAATGTATCACATTTATTCTATAATCACAATAAAAATAAATAAATAAATAATACTCGGTGAAGTAAATTATATTCCATATGGTCAGATGAGTAAGATTATTTCGAAATAAATTCAGAATGTTTATCATGGATCTTCTTCTTTGTACTTTGTAAACACTTTTAGTTTGAAGAGTTTCTTGAAGTGGATCATACTAGTACATTGTTTTGATTGCTTTGCTTAATCCATCCCATAATTTAATTCCACATACAGATATACTGAAAGTGTTGTACGTGCATACAAATGTTTTAAATTAAATTTTTCTTTAAGATTATATTTCTCCTCTTTTTTTTAGAAGAATTCTTGTATATTCATGGGTAGCAGGTTATAGTTTGCTTTATGTATAATTTTAGCTGGTTGTAAATTCACTATGTCGTGGAATTTCAGTATTTTTGATTCAATAAATAAAGGGTTTGTATGTTCTCTATATCCAACATTGTGGAAAGTTTCTCCAACCGTGCAGCCAGAATATTTTCCCTGCTTGGATCAGCGTATGTCATTTTTCTTTCATGAATGGACATTAAAAAATGACATTGTTGCAAAAAAACCCCAAAAAAAACTCCATTACAGTGATACGTAATTTTACTATCTTAACATCCTAATTTATTTATTTTTTTCCATTATGATAGGTCGTGTTCGGGTCTGTGGGACCCATTTTAAATTTTTATTAAAAGAAAAATGATACAATTAATTAATTTTTCAAACTGAGACTCACTGACTTTGGTTCATTTTCTGTGAAGAACATATATCAGAATACATATTTAATGACCACACACCATACACCCCCGCTACACATTTCTATTACATATAAGATGTCCGGGTCTAGACAGGAGGAGGACAGAGTGTAGGTACACAGAACATCAGAGGGTCAAATGTGCGAGAAAATGAGAGCAGACCGTGTTGACAAACAATGTTGCATTTTGTGGCTTTTAATGCCTCACAATCCAACACTTTTATGTTAAAATACTGAACAGATGTTTATTGGAATAAGGTAAACATCTGTTCAGTATTTTAACATAAAAGTGTTGGATTGTGAGGCATTAAAAGCCACAAAATGCAACGGGTCCGTCAGACCCACAAACGCTGGCTGAGTCACAACAATATGAACGTTGCACGGAAAATTTCTCTGCCAGTTTCTGCATCCCACAGGGATTCTTCTTTTGTGGTTCCCACACAAGGTTGCAACATTGTTTGTCAACACTGTCTGCTCTCATTTTCTCGCACATTTGATGTTCTGTGTACCTACACTCTGTCCTCCTCCTGTCTAGGCCTGCTGTGTGTGTGGTACACAGAACATCAATTTCCACACTTCTATTAGCCCCGGGTCCAATGGAGACGGACATCTTATATGTAATAGAAATGTGTAGGGGGGGTGTGTGGTGTGTGGTCATTAAATATGTATTCTGATATATGTTCTTCACAGAAAATGAGCCAAAGTCAGTGAGTCTCAGTTTGAAAAATTAATTAATTTGTATCATTTTTCTTTTAATAAAAAATGAAAGCGGGTCCCACAGACCCGAACACCACAACAAGGCTTAAATCCCACGACTCATGTTTTCCTCTGGTGGCGGGTCGAACTGTAATGGATAGCATGTGTGGCAACTTTCTCCAACCGTGCAGCCAGAATACTTTCCCTGCTTGGATCAGCGTATGTCATTTTTTCTTTCATGAATGGAAATTGAAAAATGGCATTTTTGCTAAAATTTGTACTATCTTTACATCTTAATGAGCAGCCTGTATTAACAGTGATCAGAGCAGAAGCATTTAAGTAGAACACAACAACAGAAACCCTGTAAAGGCATAACGTCCCACCTGGAGTGAAGGTCACCCCACATCATTGCCTTCAACTGAGGATTTTCATACGATTTTTTGTATGCTAGCAACAATGTTAGGAGTAACACGTTACTGTACTTTCGGCGGTAAATAGTAATCTAACGCGTTATTTTTTATATTCTGTAACTCAGTTACCGTTACTACTTGTTACTGCGTTATTTTACGTTATTTTTTATGTAGTATCGGCTAGATACTGAGAAGATCTGAGTGTGACAAGGAAGAGGCGCGTGTGTGTTTGTGTGTGGGAGGGGGCGTGTCTGTGTTTACTAACAAGACGTCATGGCGAGGCCCGAAGCCGAGTTGCTTAACATGGAGATATTCTCACTACTTTTCTTTTGTCGACCACAAAGAAAAGAACATTTTGGTTAAATGTAAGTTGTGTCTTGGATCAAAGATCCTATCCTAGCAATTCAAATCTGCTGAAACAGCTACAAAAGCAACATGCTTCGACGAAGCTAGTAAAGAGAGACACACTTCACCTCCTAAGCCTGGATTTTAACGAGGCACTGCGCACTGAAGGTACACACACACTCTGTCAATTCTCTTATATACTCTTTCATTCTAGACTTCTAGAGTGTTTGATTATCACATCACTCTAAATGTATAGACTATAAAGTTCACAAACATAAAGAGGGATGCTAGTGGGCCAGGCCAATCTTTCCTTATCTCTAAACTAAAACTGGGGAAATGTGTTGTGTTTTGGGCTTCAGACATGATTTTATTTCACAATTCCTTGAGAGAAAAAAACACCTGGTTAGGCTTTGTGTATGTAGTGGGTGCCTTCCTTGCTTTACAGCTATGTTGTTATTACGCTGTTTGTTACTTATGTATGTTATGTTGCAGCTCCTTAAAATAGTTTTGTCAAATTGTTCTGGCCTGAAACAAATTGGCCCTTTGAAACACGCTCATAACCTCTCTTATCGAGTCCAGATAGGTTGTTGTCTATGGAAAAAAACACACAATATTTGGTTTAACAAAAGCTCACTTTTATTATATAAGAAAACAATAAAATCTAATAAATAAATAAATATTGACTGTTAACCCCCTAAAAAAATAAAATAAAAAAAATAAATATTGACTGTTGTTACCCAAAGTATATTAAGTGGGATTTTTCAGAAAAACAAATATATACAGTAACACAAAAACAACCTGTCTCTGTGATCACTATAGGTGTACAAATAATAATATTTTGTTAAAAAAAATCAGTCCCCTTGGGCACAAAACTGAAAATAATACAGCTCTCCAAAAAGTGCACTTCTGCTGCTATTGGAACACAACTGTTTGTTATGATGCTTTGACATTTTTGCTCTTTATTTCTATATTAAAAGAAAATTCTATGAAGAGAAAAGTTGTTTGCAAATGTGGTTACAATGCTAAAAAACGAAAGGTTAAAGCTAAAAAAAGAAATACACTTTATTGAGTTAACATTATTTCTTTATAGGGGGAAAGATGTGATGTTATGAGCCAGGGAATATAACAACTACACTAACCAGCATGCAACGGGAGTGACGAGCATGCGCGGTAGCCCCGAAAAGTGTTGTTGCATGTCGCCACGCCGGCAGCTAAGAACGAGGTTATGAGCACGCTCATAACCTCTCTTATCGAGTCCAGATAGGTTGTTGTATATGGAAAAAAACACACAATATTTGGTTTAACAAAAGCTCACTTTTATTATATAAGAAAACAATAAAATCTAATAAATAAATAAATATTGACTGTTAACCCCCTAAAAAAATAAAATAAAAAAAATAAATATTGACTGTTGTTACCCAAAGTATATTATGTGGGATTTTTAAGAAAAACAAATATATACAGTAACACAAAAACAACATGTCTCTGTGATCACTATAGGTATACAAATAATAATATAGTGTTAAAAAAAATCAGTCCCTTGGGCACAAAACTGAAAATAATACAGCTCTCCAAAAAGTGCACTTCTGCTGCTATTGGAACATAACTGTTTGTTATGATGCTTTGACATTTTTGCACTTTATTTCTTTATTAAAAGAAAATTATATGAAGAGAAAAGTTGTTTGCAAATGTGGTTACAATGCTAAAAAACGAAAGGTTAAAGCTAAAAAAAGAAATACACTTTATTGAGTTAACATTATTTCTTTATAGGGGGAAAGATGTGATGTTATGAGCCAGGGAATATAACAACTACACTAACCAGCATGCAACGGGAGTGACGAGCATGCGCGGTAGCCCCGAAAAGTGTTGTTGCATGTCGCCACGCCGCCAGCTAAGAACGAGGTTATGAGCACGCTGTGAAAGTAAACGTCAAGAACTCAGCCAACACGCCTCGTCTGCATTATTTATAATTAGACAGACAACACACATACAGTGTGATTTTGTTTTCTTTACAAGGAAAGAAAAACAAAAGTTAATAAAAAAAGGGAGATGTCATATACTTATACCTTTTGTTTTCAACTTTATTACACCTTGGAGCGCTTTTTCCGGTCCATAATTTTTCCTGCTTTCGCTATCTGCGCCTAATGACTGAGCTACGTGACGTCATTTCTTGTGATGTCACACGGGGCATTTCTGGTCGGGACGGGATTCGTTCCGAGGGATTCGAATAAAGAACCAACTCTTTTTCTTTACTATTGTGGTCTCGATAACGGGTACCGGTTCTCAAAAAGGGATTCGAGTCCGAGGACTCGGTTCTTTTCTTATCGAACAACCGGGAAAACCGGTTTGGAGTATCATCCCTAGGGATTCCCCCTTATTGCCGCGAGTGAGCGTTGAAAACATTTTGATTTTCTCAAGGAATTTTAACACAAAAGGACTCATTTCTGAAGACATACCTCGTACAAAAACCTTCAAATAAAGGTGATTTAAGATGTTTTCTTGCTATTTCGATGATTGGGATCGCTAGATTGTGGCTTTATGGACTCATTTTTGTGAAAATCGCAATTTCAACCAAGATACATTTTTTTTAGGGATGTCCGATAATGGCTTTTTGCCGATATCCGATATTCCGATATTGTCCAACTCTTTAATTACCGATACCGATATCAACCGATACCGATATCAGTCGTGGAATTAACACATTATTATGCCTAATTTGGACAACCAGGTATGGTGAAGATAAGGTACTTTTTAAAAAAAATAGTAAAATAAGATAAATAAATTAAAAACATTTTCTTGAATAAAAAAAGAAAGTACAACAATATAAAAACAGTTACATAGAAACTAGTAATGAATGAAAATTAGTCAAATTAACTGTTAAAGGTTAGTACTATTAGTGGAGCAGCAGCACGCACAATCATGTGTGCTTACGGACTGTATCCCTTGCAGACTGTATTGATATATATTGATATATAATGTAGGAACCAGAATATTAATAACAGAAAGAAACAACCCTTTTGTGTGAATGAGTGTAAATGGGGGAGGGAGGTTTTTGGGGTTTGTGCACTAATTGTAAGTGTATCTTGTGTTTTTTATGTTGATTTAATAAAAATTAAAAAAAAAACAAAAAAAAAACGATACAGATAATAAAAAAAACCCGATACCGATAATTTCCGATATTACATTTTAACGCATATATCGGCCGATAATATCGGCAGGCCTATATTATCGGACATCTCTAATTTTTTTCACTTATTTGCCTGTAGGTCAAAATTAGCCTGTGCGTATTCCGACTCATTTTGCCAGCACGGGTCACAAATACGGCACAGATTGGATGGTTTTGCGAGGTGGGCTTCAGTACTAAATGCTAAAAAGGTGGTTAAAAAGTAGAGATGTCCGAAAATATCGGCCGGCCGATATTATCGGCCGATAAATGCTTTAAAATGTAATATCGGAAATTATCGGTATCGTTTTTTTTATTATCGGTATCGTTTTTTTAAATTTTTTGTAATTTTTTTTTTATTAAATCAACATAAAAAACACAAGATACACGTACAATTAATGCACCAACCCAAAAAACCTCCCTCCCCCATTTACACTCATTCACACAAAAGGGTTGTTTCCTTCTGTTATTAATATTGTGGTTCCTACATTATATATCAATATATATCAATACAGTCTGTAAGGGATACAGTCCGTAAGCACACATGATTGTGCGTGCTGCTGGTCCACTAATAGTACTAACCTTTAACAGTTAATTTTACTAATTTTCATTAATTACTAGTTTCTATGTAACTGATCTTATATTGTTTTACTTTCTTTTTTATTCAAGAAAATGTTTTTAATTTATTTATCTTATTTTATTTTATTAATTTAAAAAAAAAGGACCTTATCTTCACCATACCTGGTTGTCCAAATTAGGCATAATAATGCGTTAATTCCACAACTGTATATATCAGTATCGGTATCGGTTGATATCGGTATCGGTAATTAAAGAGTTGGACAATATCGGAATATCGGATATCGGCAAAAAGCCATTATCGGACATCCCTAGTAAAAAGGTTTTGGTAGGTGAACCTGGGGAAGGATGATTATGGCTCCAGAACAACACCTTGTTTACACGTCAGAGTAAATAACCCCCTATTACGTCTGTGCCGCCACTCCCTCTTTTTTTTCCTGACGGGTTTTTTGGGAATTTGTGGTGTGTTTTGTCTTTTTTTTTTTTTTAACTATGTGGTACCTAAAAAAAGAATCCTGCGAGGGTTCAAATAAAGTGAGGTGAAGCGGGACTAAGAGTCGTGTGTGTTGCACGTATCTGATGTTTAAATACTGTATTTGTGCACGGCGCGTTGTTGTTGTTGTTGTTGTTGTTGTTGAAGTGTGCACATCCACACTCAGACCTGCGGTGTGTGTGTGTGTGGGAAATAAATAAAGAAGTGGCACACGGGAGGCTGATAGACCAAATAGCGCTGGAGCGCAGCAGCGAGGATAAAGCCTCACTCTGGGGAGCATCTTCACTCTTTGAGCTCATTATGTTCACCAGCGGAGATAAACACGGCCGCGTATCAGCGGGGGCGGAAAGTCTAATAACGGGAGATGTGAATTAATGCCAAACTTTCTCCTTCTGCGGAAATAACGGCGTGTGAGTGGAGAACACCTTCCGTAGCCCGCTTAGAGGCTGCTATCTTCATGGCAGCAGACTTGATGGAGGGAGTAAGACTCGCTTTGTTTGGATCCTTTTCATCCTCCATCTCTTCGCCTTTACCCACAATCCATCTCTTCTTTGAATACACACAACATGTCTTTGTCATTTATCAAGTCTAGGGTTGTACGGTATACCGGTACTAGTATAGTACCGCGACACGAATGAATCATCTTCGGTACTATACCACCTCTAAAAAGTACCGGTCCCCCTGTCGTCTGCTTTTGGGAGCAGAGGAGCATGTTCGGCAGCGCGCGCACACTGAGTACTTACAAGCAGACACAGTGCGTAGACCAGGGGTCACCAACCTTTTTGAAACCAAGAGCTACTTCTTGGGTAATGATTAATGCGAAGGGCTACCAGTTTGATACACACTTAAATAAATTGCCAGAAATAGCCAATTTTCTCAATTTACCTTTAACTCTATGTTATTATTAATAATTAATGATATTTACACTTAATTGAATGGTTTAAAAGAGGAGAAAACACGAAAAAAAATGACAATTACATTTTGAAACATAGTTTATGTTCAATTTCGACTCTTTAAAATTCAAAATTCAACCGAAAAAAAGAAGAGAAAAACTAGCTAATTCGAATCTTTTTGAAAAAATTAAAAAAAGAATTTATGGAACATCATTAGTAATTTTTCCTGATTAAGATTAATTTTAGAATTTTGATGACATGTTTTAAATAAGTTAAAATCCAATCTACACTTTGTTAGAATATATAACAAATTGGACCAAGCTATATTTCTAACAAAGACAAATCATTATTTCTTCTAGATTTTCCAGAAGAAAAATTTTGAAAGAAATTCAAAAGACTTTGAAATAAGATTTAAATTTGATTCTACAGATTTTCTAGATTTGCCAGAATAATTTTTTTGAATTTTAAATCATAATAAGTTTGAAAAAATATTTCACAAATATTCTTCGCCGAAAAAACAGAAGCTAAAATGAAGAATTAAATTAAAATGTATCTATTATTCTTTACAATAAAAAAAAATAAATGTATTTGAACATTGATTTAAATTGTCAGGAAAGAAGAGGAAGGAATTTAAAAGGTAAAAAGGTATATGTGTTTAAAAATCCTAAAATCATTTTTAAGGTTGTATTTTTTCTCTAAAATTGTCTTTCTGAAAGTTATAAGAAGCAAAGTAAAAAAAAAAAAAAAGAATTTATTTAAACAAGTGAAGACCAAGTCTTTAAAATATTTTCTTGGATTTTCAAATTCTATTTGAGTTTTGTCTCTCATAGAATTAAAAATGTCGGGCAAAGCGAGACCAGCTTGCTAGTAAATAAATACAATTTTAAAAATAGATGCAGCTTACTGGTAAGTGCTGCTATTTTGAGCTATTTTTAGAACAGGCCAGCGGGCTACTCATCTGGTCCTTACGGGCTACCTGGTGCCCGCGGGCACCGCGTTGGTGACCCCTGGTGTAGACAGAAAAGGGAGAATGGACGCATTTTGGTGTAAAAAGTAAAGATAAAGGTGAAGTTATGACACTGAAATCACTAATCCTGGCCTCCATGGCGACAAATAAAGTAAGTTTCTTTCAAGTATCATTATCACCGGAGGACGAGGAACAGCTAAACATGCTTCACTACACGCCGTAGGAGGATACGATAGCTCACCGCCGTCACAATGTAAATGTGGTGGATAGTCCAAGGCTTAAACAGCAACAAAAGGGAATTTAGTACAACAAGTTTATATACTCATAGTCAAAAGTGCATAAGTTGGATTGTTTTGTCCCTGCAAACAAACGGCCGTCCTCCGGAGGACTCACAAAAAGCAATCTCTCTCGAGTCCTGGTCTCCATGGGCATTTTTATCTGTTTCTTCGTGCGTCAGTCTGTTTTTCCTTGTGCGTCATGATTTTGTGGTCTTCTTTTGCAACATCCTTGAATCCCTTAATCATACTTAGACAATCAAAACATTCTGTAGACAGGTTGGCACCACTTAATATTCACTTTTGTCCCACACCCGGTCCATTCAATGGCACAGAATAGAAGAGAAATTAAATGAGCATCCTTTTTTTTTATTTTATTTTATTTTATTTTATTATTTTTTTTTTTTATAATGTCCTGCCCAGCTTCTCGGGCAAATCATATAGCATGAGCTACATTCTTGACAGACATGAAATATAGTTCAAAGGTCAGAAATTCTACTACATAAACAAACGCCATGGGTGGATCTACACCTGACATCCACTGTAATGATACCAAGTACAGGAGCGTGTCTAGTCGATACTACTATGATTACATTGATATTTTCTATTGTCACAAAATCTTTTTTCCTATTTTTAAAACTTCATATTATGTTTATAAAGTCAGTAAATACGTCCCTGGACACATGAGGACTTTGAATATGACCAATGTATGATCCTTGGTATCAGATTGATACCTAAATGTGTGGTATCATCCAAAACTAATGTAAAAGTATCAAAGAAGAGAAGAATAAGTGATTATTACATTTTAACAGAAGTGTAGTTAAAACATGTTAAAACAGAAAATAAGCAGATATTAACAGTAAATGAACAAGTGGATTAATAATAATTGTTTTTACAGTTTGTCCCTCGTAATGTAGACAAAATAATAGGTAGATAAATGACACAATATGTCACTACATACGTTGGGAGTCTTTGTTTGTTTACTTACTACTAAAAGACAAGTTGTCTATTTTATTTAAGGACTAAATTACAATAATAAACATATGTTTCATGTACCCTAAGATTTTTTGTTGCAATAAGAGAAAAGTACCGAAAAGTATCGAAATCAATTTTTGGTACCGGTGCCAAAAAAGCCTAATTGGGTCCCCTCATTATTTCTGACTGCTGGCACTTTCTGCCTAAACGGGTGTCAGTCCTTCCCGAAGCTGCCTTCTGACTTTCCGCGTGTGAGACTGGAATGTTCCAGAAAGAAAGTCCCCAACCACAGAAGGACATCTGCAGAGTTACAGCAGGAATAAACAAGGGAGCGCAGTATCGGCCGTACATCAGTTTTAGTTGCACTGTACGCAGATTAAAGCATCAGTACGTCATAAATGTTCCCTGCAATAACGGCTGTACGATAATGTCCACGGTGACTTTATTTGTCCGTACCGTGGTGGACCAGCCAGGACACCTCACCCTTAGATGGATGTATTGTTCACTGAGACGTTAACAAAAGTGACAACTATTTTTGTAATCTGTGACTTTATTTAGATTTAAATCAGTGTGTTATTATTTTTTCACCGTCCTTAGGTGAGTCTTTTTTTTTAATGCATTCCAACTCGTAAATAGCCGTATGGCTAAATGCTAAACAAGAAATACGAGCATAATAAAACAATCACTTACTGTACGACGTCTTTTTTCTCGCTGCATGGATGTTCACCCGCCGTCAGTGACACCAAAATGCCACATCTGTGTGTAAAGGATATCACCGCATGAGCTCAGGAACACTTCAGAAAAACCGCTGTCGGTAACCACAGTTGGCCGCTACATCTGCAAGTGCAAGTTAGAGCTGTCAGGTTCAAACACTGATGACATCTATTAAACAAGACAGGAAGCAAGGAATTAAACAGAGACGGAATTAAATTTGGCTCAATTGAGGAGAGCGTGTCTGGGCTGTACTCTTGCACAGTCTCCATCACGCTCTGGCCAAAAATTGTGCGCCTCCTCTTTTATTTGGACTTTCCCTGATTACACGGCAACAGCCGCTTCTAAAGGGACGGGGGTCGTAAACAGCCGTCGCTTTTGATTACAAAACAGTTCAAAAGAAAAGGTCGTAAACAGTTCAAAGAAGAGGTCCCTGTAGGGCAGTGGTCCCCAACCTTTTTGTAGCTGCGGACCCCCCCCCCCCCCACCACATTTATGTTTTTTTTTAACATAAATAAATACAATCATGTGTGCTTACGGACTGTATCCCTGCAGACTGTATTGATCTATATTGATATATAATGTATATATTGTGTTTTTTATGTTGATTTCATTAAAAAAATTAATAAAATAAAATAAAATAAAATAAAAAATAATTTCTTGTGCGGCCCGGTACCAATCGGTCCACGGACCGGTACCGGGCCGCGGCCCGGTGGTTGGGGACCACTGCTGTAGGGGAGTCAGGTCCTGCTTCCTCTTTGCTTTGTAGTTCTCGGGTCAGACAATATCTTTCTGTTGATTACAATACATGAAAGAAACAGAACACCTTCATGTTGCTTCCCATCCTACTCAGTGGAGTTTTACAAGCCTTCCGCTTGGTAGGATTAAAGACAGCTTTTGTCTGCTCGCCTGGGAACTCTTTGAAACACAACGTTTTGCGATAACTTCGATACAATTATTCTAACAAAAACTCTACTGTGCAAAGCCACAGCCATTTATCAACAACACCCAGAAACGCTTCGCTGGGCCCGAGCTCATCTAAGACGGACTGATGCAAAGTGGAAAAGTGTTCTGTGCTCTGACTCCGGAAGAGTTGGGGCTGCAAGGTATTCTGGGTATTTGTTCTGTTGTGTTTATGTTGGTTGGGGACGTCTCTGCGTTACTGACCTGTCTCCGCTCGGGATGGTCTCCTGCTGGCCCCACTATGGACTGGACTCTCACTGTTATGTTGGATCCACTAGGGACTGTACTTAGGGGGGGGGGGGGGGGTTACCCACATATGCGATCCTCCCCAAGGTTTCTCATAGTCATTCACATCGACGTCCCTTGTGTGGGCTCTGTGCCACAGGATGTCGTTGTGGCTTGTGCAGCCCTTTGAGACTTTTGTGATTTAGGGCTATATAAATAAACATTGATTGATTGATGTGGTGTTACGGTGCGGATGTTCCCCCCCGAAATGTGTTTGTCATTCTTGTTTGGTGTGGGTTCACAGTGTGGCGCGTATTTGTAACGGTGTAAAAGTTGTTTATACGGTTCACCCTCAGTGTGACCTGTATGGCTGTTGATCGAGTATGTCTTGCAGTCACATACGTGTGTCTGTTGAAGCCGCATACAACATGCGACTGTTTGTATGGTGAAAAAGCTGTATGCGACGACAGGAAAGTCTGGGCTTCCCTGCTTAGGCTGCTGCCCCCCGCGACCCGACCTCGGATAAGCGGAAGAAGATGGATGGATGGATGGATGGATAAGTAGAGATTTTTTTTTTTTTACACACACAACCATAATAGAGCACGGTCAGCTCGCGAAAGGTTGTCCGTCAGCGCGTCTGAGAACATTACACACATTAGCGGCGTTTCCATTCCTTGATAGCTCCGCCACGAGCGCTCCCTCGCATGCTAACCATGGCTCTCACAATAATGGGGCCATAAATGAACACAGAGCTGGGCAGTAAATGCTATTATGTTTATGCCCGCGCTCCTGTATGAACGGCACGATTGGCGCTTGATTACGCCAAGACGGCGGCCATTCGCGCAAAATTGTACGGCTCCTCTTTTATTTGGACTTTCCCTGATTACATGGCAACAGCCACTGAGTAGGTAAAGTATCTTGCCCAAGGCCACAACGGCAGTGACTAGGATGGCGGAAGCGGGGATCGAACCCGGTGTCAGGTTCAAACACTGATGACATCTATTAAAACGAGACAAGAAGCAAGGAATTAAACAGAGACATAATTAAATTTGGCTCAATTGAGGAGAGCGCGTCTGGGTTGTACTCTTGCACAGTCTCCATCACGCTCTGGCGGAAAAATTGTACGCCTCCTCTTTTATTTGGACTTCCCCTGATTACATGGCAACAGCTTTTTCTAAGGGATGGGGGGTCGTAAACAGCCGTCGCCTTTGATTACAACTGTTTTACATGTAAAAGAGTTCAAACAAAAGGTCCCTGGAGGGGAGTCGGGTCCTGCTTCCAATTCGCTTTGTCGTTCTCGGGTCAAAACGATATATTTCTGTTGATTGCAATGCATGAAAGAAACAGAACACCTTCATGTCGCTTCCCATCCTAAAAAGTGGAGTTTTACAAGCCTTCTGCTTGGTAGGATTAAAGACAGCTGTTGTCCTCTCGCCGGGAACTCATGGAAACACAAAAGTTTTGTGATAACTTAGATCAGGGGTCCCCAAACTTTTTGACTCGGGGGCCGCATTGGGTTAAAAAAATGTGGCCGGGGGCCAGGCTGTGTATATATATATATATATATATATATATATATATATATATATATATATATATATATATATATATATATATATATATATATATATATATACACATATACAGTATACGGGAGGAGCTGGACGAAGTGGCTGGGGAGAGGGAAGTCTGGGTTTCCCTGCTTAGGCTGCTGCCCCCGCGACCTGACCTCGGATAAGCGGAAGAAGATGGATATATATATATATATATATATATTTGTAAAAGCGCGATATAAATCTAATCCATTATTATTATATATATATATATATATATATATATATATATATATATATATATATATATATATATATATATATATATATATATATATATATATATATATATATATATATATATATATGTGTGTGTGTGTGTATATACATATATACATTGTCTTTATAATCTGTTTTGTCATTTAACACAGTGGTCCCCAACATTTTTGTAGCTGGGGACCGGTCAACGCTTAAAAATTTGACCGGGGGGGGGAATTTTTTTTTTTTTTTTTATTTTTATAAAGAAATACAATCATGTGTGCTTACGGACTGTATCCCTGCAGACTGTATTGATCTATATTGATATATAATGTATATATTGTGTTTTTTATGTTGATTTAATAATTTTTTATTTTATTTTATTTTTTTTTTTATTTCTTGCGCGGCCCGGTACCAATCCCGGTGGTTGGGGACCACTGATTTAACATCAATTAACATTGATGTTCATCAACATTTAACATTGTCACGTTATCGATGGGAAAATTAATTTTTAGACAATATGATTTGCCTGAGCGACTAGGAGACACCAAGAGTAACAAGCAGTAAAAAATGGATTAGAAAGGAAAGATTTTATTTATTTATTTTTTTTTTTTTAATTTTTTTTTTTTTAATTTTTTTTTTAACTTGGGACTTCCTGTGGGCCGGATTTTGGATGCTGGGGGGCCGGATCCGGGGACCCCTGATTTAAATACAATTATTCTGACACCTGGAACCCCCAAGTTGCTGGCACGGCCACTCTACCAACCGAGCTATACCGCCCCTAGAGTAAAAAACTAAAAATTATAGGAATATATATATATATATATATATATATATATATATATATATATATATATATATATATATATATATATATATATATATATATATATATATATATATATATATATATATATATATATATATATATATATATATATTATTTTATTTTTTATTTTATTTAAAAAATGTAAAAAACAAAAAATTATAGGAATATATATATATATATATATATATATATATATATATATATATATATATATATATATATATATATATATATATATATAATTTTATTTTTTATTTTATTTTTTTGGTGTCTAAAAAAAAAAAATGGTTTGATTTGTATATTATATTTCAGATTACGAAAATGAAAATGTGAAGTGAATTATATTTATATAGCGCTTTTCTCCAGTGACTCGAAGCGCTTTTACATGATTGACAAACGGCCGTTGACGGTGAACATCAGGCCCCAAAACTTGGACGAAGCAAGGATCAATAGTGTTGTGGCCGAGAAGAGATCTTATTAAGGTATAATTCACCTGTGTCACTTGGACCTTGTGTTATCTCCCGCATCGCGCCGGAGAGAGCGCCACCCCCCTTATGAAATGTACACGCGGGGGTGAATTTCCGTGGTGTTAATGGCTTTTTAAATGTCAGGGAGGGACAGGGAATGATAAAAGAGAGATGCGTTATCCGCCGTCTTCATGATCACGCTTTTCACCTCGTCCGGGCGGCGCACCGGGCCGACTCGCGCCCGTGCTGATGTCAGCGTGATTTATGCACCAATCAGATGAGCTGTGAGGGAGATGGGGTGGGGGAGGGGCAGCGTGCCACTATAATCTAGGGGTGGTGTTTTTCAACCTTTTTTTGAGCCGAGGCGCATTTTTTTGCGTTGAAAAAACGCGGAGGCAAAACCACCAAAAGTCGTTGTTGCAGTTATTGGGTGTGACTTTAAAGCATAACCAAGCATGCATCACTATAGCTCTTGTCTCAAAGTAGGTGTACTGTCACCACCTGTCCCATCACGGCCTGACTTATTTGGACTTTTTTGCTGTTTTCCCGTGTGTAGTGTTTAGTTCTCCTATTTTGGCGGCTTTTTCCTCTTCTTTTTGGTATTTTCCTGTCCTCCTATGAGCGATATTTCCCGCATCTACTTTGTTTTTGTCGATTGTCATGTTCGGATGTACAAACCCCGTTTCCATATGAGTTGGGAAATTGTGTTAGATGTAAATATAAACGGAATACAATGATTTGCAAATCATTTTCAACCCATATTCAAATGAATGCACTACAAAGACAACATATTTGATGTTCAAACTCATAAACTTGATTTTTTTTTTTGGGAAAATAATAATGAACTTAGAATTTCATGGCTGCAACACGTGCCAAAGTAGTCGGGAAAGGGCATGTTCACCACTGTGTTACATGGCCTTTCCTTTTAACAACACTCAGTAAAGGTTTGGGAACTGAGGAGACACATTTTTGAAACTCCTCAGGTGGAATTATTTCCCATTCTTGCTTGAATGGCACTCTTTTACTATGAAGCCACGTTGATGTAACACTGAAATAAGCAGGGGCGTCCATGGTAACGTTGCTTGGATGGCAACATATGTCGCTCCAAAAGCTGTATGTACCTTTCAGCATTAATGGCGCCTTCACAGATGTGTAAGTTACCCATGTCTTGGGCACTAATACACCCCCATACCATCACACATGCTGGCTTTTTACACTTTGCGCCTACAACAATCCGGATGGTTCTTTTCCTCTTTGGCCCGGAGGACACGACGTCCACAGTCTCCAAAAACAATTTGAAATGTGGACTCGTCAGACCACAGAACACTTTTCCACTTTGTATCAGTCCATCTTAGATGAGCTCAGGCCCAGCGAAGCCGACGGCGTTTCTGGGTGTTGTTGATAAACGGTTTTCCTCTTTCATAGGAGAGTTTTAACTTGCACTTACAGATGTAGCGACCAACTGTAGTTACTGACAGTGGGTTTCTGAAGTGTTCCTGAGCATATGTGGTGATATCCTTTACACACTGATGTCGCTTGTCGATGCAGTACCGCCTGAGGGATCGAAGGTCACGGGCTTAGCTGCTCCAGATTCTCTGAACCCTTTGATGATATTACGGAGCGTAGATGGTGAAATCCCTAAATTCCTTGCAATAGCTGGTTGAGAAAGGTTTTTCTTAAACTGTTCAACAATTTGCTCAGGCATTTGTTGACAAAGTGGTGACCCTCATCCCATCCTTGTTTGTGAATGACTGAGCGTTTCATGGAATCTACTTTTATACCCAATCATGGCACCCACCTGTTCCCAATTAGCCTGCACACCTGTGGGATGTTCCAAATAAGTGTTTGATGAGCATTCCTCAACTTTATCAGTATTTATTGCCACCTTTCCCAACTTCTTTGTCACGTGTTGCTGGCATCAAATTCTAAAGTTAATGATTATTTGCAAAAAAAAAAAAAAAAGTTTATCAGTTTGAACATCAAATATGTTGACATATTCCGTTTATATTTACATCTAACACAATTCCCCAACTCATATGGAAACGGGGTTTGTACATTGTGGACGCCGTCTTTGCTCTACAGTAAGTCTTTGCTGTCGTCCAGCATTCTGTTTTTGTTTACTTTGCAGCCAGTTCAGTTTTAGTTTCGTTCTGCATAGACTTCCCTAAGCTTCAATGCCTTTTCTTAGGGGCACTTACTTACTTTGTTTATTATTTGTTTAAGCATTAGATACCTTTTTACCTGCACCCTGCCTCCCGCTGTTTCCGACATCTACAAAGCAATTAGCTACCGGCTGCCACCTACTGATATGGAAGAGTATTACACGGTTACTCTGCCGAGCTCTAGACAGCACCGACACTCAACAACAACACACCATTTGCAGACTATAATTACTGGTTTGCAAAACATATTTTTACCCCAAATAGGTGAAATTAGATCATCTCCCACGGCACACCTGACTGTAGCCGCGGCACAGTGGTTGAAAAACACTGATCTAGGGTGTTATTTCAACTCAAATAGTGTTCAAATCAACACTTTTTGCGTATAATTCTCAAGAATTCTGAGTTGAAATAACACTTTTGTTGGGAGAGTGGCCGTGCCGGCAACCTGAGTGGTTCCTGGTTCGATCCCCACCTTCTACCAACCTAGTCATGTCCGTTGTGTCCTTGAGCAAGACACGTCACCCTTGCTCCTGATGGGTGCACTGCAAAAACTGAAATCTAAGTAAGATGAAATATGTCAAATAAGGGTGATATTTGCTTATTTTCTGTCTGATACGATAATTCTTCTCACTAAGCAGATTGTATGTTAGAGTGTTTTACTTGTTTTAAAGGTTTTGGTCCTAAATGATCTCAGTAAGATATTACAGCTTGTAGCTGAGATTGGATGAGCTATATTGAGTAAAACATGCTTGAAACTAGAATATCAACTGTTGCAAAGCTGTGTCATCAACACTCACAAGTATAAAACTGCTTTTTAAAGTAATAAATTGTACGCCTCCTCTTTTATTTGGACTTTCCCTGATTACATGGCAACAGCTGTTTCTAAGGTACGGGGGTCGTAAACAGCCATCGCCTTTGATTACGGCAGTTCAAAGAAAAGGTCGTAAAACAGTTCAAACAAAAAGTCCCTGGAGGTCCAATTCGCTTTGTAGTTCTCGGGTCAAAACAAGAAACAGAACACCTTCATTTTGCTTCCCATCCTACACAGTGGAGTTTTACAAGCCTTCTGCTTGGTAGGATTAAAGACAGCTTTTGTCCTCTCGCCTCATCTATTTAACATTTTGAGCAAAGAACCACCATTACATGTTATGAAGACCAGCGGCCCGGTACCAATCGGGCCCAGTGGTTGGGGAAAAAAAAAAATTATTATTATATATATATTTTTTTTTATTTCTTGCAAGAAATTAAAAAAAATAAAATAAAATAAAAATAAAATTAATTTGTATTTAAATGTTTTATTAAATCAACAAAAAAAACACAATATATACATTATATATCAATATAGATCAATACAGTCTGCAGGGATACAGTCCGTAAGCACACATGATTGTATTTCTTAATGGGAAAAAAAAAAAAAAAAAAAAAAAAAAAAAATTTAAAAGGTTGGGGACCACTGATGTAGACCACAAGGAAGTATTTTACATTTAGAAAATAATCATAATAATATGACTCCTTTAATGCGCTTTATAATCCGGTGCGCCTTTTGTATGAAAATAGACCTGAATAGAATGGTCCGGAAAACAAAACTGCTCACCCCCAAAATCCTCCACACGACACCTCCGCTCCGGACAGGCTAACCTCCTCCTACCTCCGAGGACAAAGCTCCGAACTATGGGAGACCGGGCTTTCTGCTCCCAGTCTGCGGAATGCTCTCCCTGACCACCTGAGGGCACCACAGACTGTGAATGTTTTTAAAAAAGGCTTAAAAACCCTTCTTTTTTTTTTGTTTTAAAAAAAAGCCATTTTTTAGATATATGTGTGCTAGTTGTAGCTATTTTTTTTTTTTTAACTATTTATTTTACTTGTTGGGGGCAGCTATTTATGGTTGTAGCGTTGTTTTTTTTGTTTTGTTTTAATGCACTGTAGCACTTTGAGGTTGTTTGCTTTTACAAATAAAATCTATTATTATTATTATTATTATTATTATTAAATACTGTACTTGCTGCTTCTGTACAGAAGCGAAGAAATAACACAACATTTGACAAAAAGACGCAGATAAAAACGTTATAAAGTTGTCATTTCCTGCAGTGGCTTGATGGAACTTCCCGTGTCAAGTTCCCGGGGACAAATGCTCGCCACTGTGCTAAAGTACAAACAATGAATGTGTGTTCGCTACAGCGGAGGGCGGAGGGATGTCACGGCAGAGTGCATTTTAATAGAGAGGGGAGCAATTAGAGAGGGTACAGGGCGAGAGGTGGAGAAATGGAGGGGCAGCGTCTCATTACCAGGGAGCACTTAATTAATTGCACGGTGATTCACGGCGCTGGTAATTAATCTGGTAGGTATGTGAGCGTGCCTGTGAGGAGGGACTCCTCTCCCTCTTCGTTTACAACACAATAACAAATGTCCGTCTTCGCACAACACGGTCACTGTCATTTAGTCCTGGGAGATGTTGTTCGGACCTCACCTTGAAAGGTTCCGGTGAGCGTGACGCCAGGATGGGTTGGATAGGCACAAACACAAAGGATAGTGCAGCAGGGAAGTGCACAAGCAGGACCGCATGAAAGCGAGACGAGGTGGTCAGAAAACCGTGACCCGGCACCGTGTGGAGAAGTCTGATTGGCAGCCTGGACCAGGTGTGCTCAGAGTGCCAATCAGAGAGAGGTGAGGGGCAGTGGCAGGAAATGGAAACCAAAATAAGAGCGCCGGACAGGAAGAGACACGGGACACAAAATACACAAAACCAAAATATTCCTGATGGATGGTGACAAATGTCATAAAATACAGAAACATTCTATATAAATCTTGGCTCGCTGCAAATGTTTGATTGAAAATACTTAAGTTGTCAAGTCTTGGACAACATTTAAGGCACACAAACAATTTTAATAGATATTTATTTTCAATACAACACGTTAATATCAAAATCATTTGAATATTAAAAAATACGTATTGACATTTTTCACAACAAAGATATATAAGTATATATTTTATGTTTATCTTTTTTCGTGTTGCATTAAATAACGGTGTTGCATTAAATAACGGTGTTGCATTAAATAATGGTGTTGCATTAAATAATGGTGTTGCATTAAATAACAGTGTTGCATTAAATAACAGTGTTGCATTAAATAATGACGTTGCATTAAATAATGGTGTTGCATTAAATAATGGTGTTGCATTAAATAATGGTGTTGCATTAAATAATGACGTTGCATTAAATAATGGTGTTGCATTAAATAATGGTGTTGCATTAAATAATGGTGTTGCATTACATAATGGTGTTGTATTAAATAATGGTGTTGCATTAAATAACAGTATTGCATTAAATAATGACGTTGCATTAAATAAT
>NC_084733.1:6867664-6882664 GCF_033978785.1 Entelurus aequoreus | reverse complement strand
ACTCTTCTTCTTTCCTCACTCTTCTTCCTTCCTATCTTCTTCTTACCTCACTCTTCTTCTTTCCTCTCTTGTTTTCTCCTCGCTCTTTTTCTTTCCTCTCTTTTTCCTCACTCTTCTTCTTTTCTTTACTCTTCTCCCTTCCTCACTATTCTTATTTCATCACTCTTCTTCTTTCCTCTTTTTTTCCCTTGTGTGCCCTGACTCCTCACTACCTGACTCCTCACCACCTGACTCCTCACTACCTGACTCCTCACCACCTGACTCCTCACCACCTGACTCCTCACTACCTGACTCCTCACCACCTGACTCCTCACCACCTGACTCCTCACTACCTGACTCCTCACCACCTGACTCCTCACTACCTGACTCCTCACCACCTGACTCCTCACCACCTGACTCCTCACTACCTGACTCCTCACCACCTGACTCCTCACTACCTGACTCCTCACCACCTGACTCCTCACCACCTGACTCCTCACCACCTGACTCCTCACCACCTGACTCCTCACTACCTGACTCCTCACCACCTGACTCCTCACTACCTGACTCCTCACCACCTGACTCCTCACTACCTGACTCCTCACCACCTGACTCCTCACCACCTGACTCTTCACCACCTGACTCCTCACCACCTGACTCCTCACCACCTGACTCTTCACCACCTGACTCCTCACCACCTGACTCCTCACCACCTGACTCTTCACCACCTGACTCCTCACCACCTGACTCCTCACCACCTGACTCCTCACTACCTGACTCCTCACTACTTGACTCCTCACCACCTGACTCCTCACCACCTGACTCCTCACCACCTGACTCTTCACCACCTGACTCCTCACCACCTGACTCCTCACCACCTGACTCTTCACCACCTGACTCCTCACCACCTGACTCCTCACCACCTGACTCCTCACTACCTGACTCCTCACTACTTGACTCCTCACCACCTAACTCCTCACCACCTGACTCCTCACCAACTCACTCCTCACCACCTGACTCCTCACCACCTTCACATTCTCGCTCACAGACTTTCCTTTTTTCCCCCCGGCGGCCATGTTCCTCACCTTCTCCTTGTTTCCCAACCTTTTGCCCCGCCCCCTCCCACTCTGCGGCGTGATGAATCTGCGGACAGGGGCTAATAATTGTACTTCAGCCCAAGTGCTCATTTTTCTTAGCGTTTGAAAGGCTGACAGGCAGGAGCTCTTTCTCTCCATCCCATCACCACCACCCCCCTCCACCCCCTCCACCCCCCGGGTGCCGCACCATTGTCGGGGTGAAATAACTCAGGGTTTACAAGGTCACGCTGTCTCGCGCCGAGGACACGCCGGGGATCTCCTCCGCCGCGCCGCGCTCTCCATAAACAAATAAAGAGGTGGAATAAGAAGAGCGAGGATAAGCACGGAGGGACTTGACAGGGACAAGATTCACGGGTGCTGCAAAACCTGCGGAAATACTCAAATATGTTACATTTTTATTCTTGGAACATTAAGAATAATGCAATCATCCTCATAATTATAGTAGTCATATTTGCTGTTTTACATGTAAAATATTTCCTATTGTCTGCATTAGGGCTGGGCCATGAAATGTCACAGAAGGCTTCATTTTGGACAAAACCTTACGAGTCGGGCCCCATCTAAGCTGCGGCAGTTGGTGTTCCTCATTACTCGAAGTTGTACAATATACCTAAAACAATTCATACTTACGGTTTAGTAAGTATGAATTGTTGAAATACGGTAATTATACGTGTTTTTATATTATTGACGTTTTGTCTGATCAGCCGTTTTACTGCCCTGTCACACACATCCTTAATATCAGTGGCTTATGTAAAAATATGAATTTCTTCTAATATAGCCAGGGAAATACTGTAAATTTACATGTTTTTATATTATTGAAGTCTTGAAATCACTATTCTGTTTGACTTGCATGTCACAAAAGGCTTCATTTTTGGACAAAACCTTACGAGTCGGGCCCCATCTAAGCTGCGGCAGTTGGTGTTCCTCATTACTCCAAGTTGTACAATATACCTAAAACAATTCATACTTACTAAACCGTCTCCTGTGTGTGTTTACGTGCATATTTGTACGCGCTATCCTAATGTAATGATGCTAGTGTCGTTAGCATTATGCTAACACTTTTATATGATTAACTTACAATGGCATTCTTTTCGTATTGTTTCACTTTCGCAAATTCCTCAGTAAGTTCACCAAAACGTCACCGTGGAGTTATTGAGTCTGTTTAGCTGATTGGAGAGCTAGCTTGCGCAGCTAGTGGGTCCGTGACCGTGACGGACGTTTTTTTTTATCAGCCGTTTTACTGCCCTGTTACACACATCCTTAATATCAGTGGCTTGTGTAAAAATATTGAATTATTCTCATATAGCCAGGGCAATACGGTAATTATACGTGTTTTTATATTATTGACGTTTTGTTTGATCAGCCGTTTTACTGCCCTGTCACACACATCCTTAATATCAGTGGCTTATGTAAAAATATTAATTTCTTCTATTATAGCCAGGGAAATACTGTAAATTTACATGTTTTTATATTATTGAAGTCTTGAAATCACTATTCTGTTTGACTTGCATGTCACTAAAGGCTAACATTTTTGGACAAAACTTTACGAGTCGGGCCCCATCTAAGCTGCGGCAGTTGGTTTTCCTCATTACTCGAAGTTGTACAATATACCTAAAACAATTCATACTTACTAAACCTTCTTCTGTGTGTGTGTTTACGTGCATATTTGTACGCGCTATCTTAATGTAATGATGCTAGTGTCGTTAGCATTATGCTAACACTTTTGTATGATTAACTTACAATGGCATTCTTTTCGTATTGTTTCACTTTCGCAAATTCCTCAGTAAGTTCACCAAAACGTCACCGTGGAGTTATTGAGTCTGTTTAGCTGATTGGAGAGCTAGTTTGCGCAGCTAGTGGGTCCGTGACCGTGACTGACGTTTTGTTTGATCTGACGTTTTACTGCCCTGTTACACACATGCTTAATATCAGTTGCTTGTGTAAAAATATTGATGTCTTCTAATATATATTATATTATACGTGTTTTTATATTATTGACGTTTTGTTTGATCAGCCGTTTTACTGCCCTGTCACACACATCCTTAATATCAGTGGCTTATGTAAAAATATGAATTTCTTCTAATATAGCCAGGGAAATACTGTAAATTTACATGTTTTTATATTATTGAAGTCTTGAAATCACTATTCTGTTTGACTTGCATGTCACAAAAGGCTAACATTTTTGGACAAAACCTTACGAGTCGGGCCCCATCTAAGCTGCGGCAGTTGGTGTTCCTCATTACTCCAAGTTGTACAATATACCTAAAACAATTCATACTTACTAAACCGTCTCCTGTGTGTGTTTACGTGCATATTTGTACGCGCTATCTTAATGTAATGATGCTAGTGTCGTTAGCATTATGCTAACACTTTTGTATGATTAACTTACAATGGCATTCTTTTCGTATTGTTTCACTTTCGCAAATTCCTCAGTAAATTCACCAAAACGTCACCGTGGAGTTATTGAGTCTGTTTAGCTGATTGGAGAGCTAGCTTGCGCAGCTAGTGGGTCCGTGACCGTGACTGACGTTTTGTTTGATCGGACGTTTTACTGCCCTGTTACACACATCCTTAATATCAGTGGCTTGTCTAAAAATATTAACTTTTTCTAATATAGCCAGGGCAATACGGAAATTGTACGTGTTTTTATATTATTGACGTTTTGTTTGATCAGCCGTTTTACTGCCCTGTCACACACATCCTTAATATCAGTGGCTCATGTAAAAATATGGATTTCTTTTAATATAGCCAGGGAAATACTGTAAATTTACATGTTTTTATATTATTGAAGTCTTGAAATCCCTATTCTGTTTGACTTGCATGTCACAAAAGGCTTCATTTTTTGGACAAAACCTTACGAGTCGGGCCCCATCTAAGCTGCGGCAGTTGGTGTTCCTCATTACTCCAAGTTTTACAATATACCTAAAACAATTCATACTTACTAAGCCGTCTCCTGTGTGTGTTTACGTGCATATTTGTACGCGCTATCTTAATGTAATAATGCTAGTGTTGTTAGCATTATGCTAACACTTTTTGTATGATTAACTTACAATGGCATTCTTTTCGTATTGTTTCACTTCCGCAAATTCCTCAGTAAGTTCACCAAAACGTCACCGTGGAGTTATTGAGTCCGTTTAGCTGATTGGAGAGCTAGCTTGCGCAGCTAGTGGGTCCGTGACCGTGACTGACGTTTTGTTTGATCGGACGTTTTACTGCCCTGTTACACACATCCTTAATATCAGTGGCTTATGTAAAAATATTAATTTCTTCTATTATAGCCAGGGAAATACTGTAAATTTACATGTTTTTATATTATTGAAGTCTTGAAATCACTATTCTGTTTGACTTGCATGTCACTAAAGGCTAACATTTTTGGACAAAACTTTACGAGTCGGGCCCCATCTAAGCTGCGGCAGTTGGTGTTCCTCATTACTCGAAGTTGTACACTATACCTAAAACAATTCATACTTACTAAGCCGTCTCCTGTGTGTGTTTACGTGCATATTTGTACGCGCTATCTTAATGTAATGATGCTAGTGTCATTAGCATTATGCTAACACTTTTTTGTATGATTAACTTACATTGGCTTTCTTTTCGTATTGTTTCACTTTCGCAAATTCCTCAGTAAGTTCACCAAAACGTCACCGTGGAGTTATTGAGTCTGTTTAGCTGATTGGAGAGCTAGCTTGCGCAGCTAAGGGGTCCATGACCGATGTTTTGTTTGATCGGCCGTTTTACTGCCCTGTTACACACATCCTTAATATCAGTGGCTCATGTAAAAATAATGATTTCTTCTAATATAGCCAGGGCAATATGGTAATTATACGTGTTTTTATATTATTGACGTTTTGTTTGACCAGCCGTTTTACTGCCCATCCTTAATATCAGTGGCTTATGTAAAAATATTGATGTCTTCTAATATAGCCAGGGCAATACGGTAATTATACATGTTTTTATATTATTGACGTTTTGTCTGATCAGCCGTTTTACTGCCCTGTCACACACATCCTTAATATCAGTGGCTTGTGTAAAAATATTGATGTCTTCTCATATAGCCAGGGCAATACGGTAATTATACATGTTTTTATATTATTGACGTTTTGTCTGATCAGCCGTTTTACTGCCCTGTCACACACATCCTTAATATCAGTGGCTTGTGTAAAAATATTGATGTCTTCTCATATAGCCAGGGCAATACGGTAATTATACGTGTTTTTATATTATTGATGTTTTGTTTGATCAGCTGTTTTACTGCCCTGACTTGCATGTCACAAAAGGCTTCATTTTTGGACAAAACTTTACGAGTCGGGCCCCATCCAAGCTGCTAGGCAGCTGGCGTTCACTGGAGGAAGAGCAGCATTGAGTTGTTGACAAGTCGGTGTGATGTTTTTGTGTCAGCTGAAGTGTAGACAAGAAGAAGAAGAAGAAGTGAGAGCATCACTTAATGAAAATGTATCAGCAGTTTGAGTCCCGGCGGAGAAGGCCTGGAAAGTGGGAGGATGAGACTTTTATTGCCGGCTGCAGTCAGATGGTAAATTTCCTGCTGGCAGATATTTATTGAGTTAGTCGGGTCTGGAGAGAGCTTTAACATTGATTGTGATCATTAAATATATCCGCTCCAAACGGCCTTCCCTCAGTCAATGGGGGCAGAAGAAAGGCGTAATCAAATCAATCCTCTCGTAATTATTCTTGGAGAGGTGGAATTAATCACCAGAAGAAATAAAAACAATCATGGAAAATGAAATGATGGCTCGTAAACAATTAGTGGACACTTTGAAGTGAACTCAGTGAAGGGAAGAACAGCAAGGAGAACATACACTCTTGCTTTTCTTCATGCGAGCGTGTGGAAGTGTGGGTGTGTAAGTGTGTGTGTGTGTGTGTGTGTGTGTGTGTGTAAGTGTGTGAGTGTGTGTGTGTGTGTGTGTGTGTGTGTGTGTGTGTGTGTGTGTGTGTGTGTGTGGGTGTGTAAGTGTGTAAGTGTGTGTGTGTGTAAGTGGGTGTGTGTGTAAGTGTGTGTGTGTGAGTGTGTAAGTGTGTATGTGTGTGTGAGTGTGTGTGTGAGTGTGTAAGTGTGTAAGTGTGTGTGTGTGTGTGTGTGTGTGTGTGTGTGTAAGTGTGTAAGTGGGTGTGTGTGTAAGTGTGTGTGTGTGAGTGTGTAAGTGTGTGTGTGTGTGTGAGTGTGTGTGTGAGTGTGTAAGAGTGTGTGTGTGTGTGAGTGTGTGTGTGAGTGTGGTAAGTGTGTGTGTGTGTGTGTGAGTGTGTGTGTGAGCGTGTAAGTGTGTGTGTGTGTGAGTGTGGAAGTGTGTGGAAGTGTGTGTGTGGGTGTGTAAGTGTACGTGTAAGTGTGTGTAAGTGTGTGCGTGGGTGTATAAGTGTGTGTGTGTGTGTGTGTAAGTGTGTGTGTGGGTGTGTAAGTGTGTGTGTGTAAGTGTGTGTGTGTGTGTGTGTGTGTGTGTGTGTGTGTGTGTGTGTGTGTGTGTGTGTGTGTGTGTGTGTGTGTGTGTGTAAATATGTGTGTGTGTGTGAGTGTGTGTGGAAGTGTGTGTATGTTTGTGTGTGTGGAAGTGTGTGTACGTGTAAGTGTGTGTGTGTGTGTAAGTGTGTGTGAGTGTGTAAGTGTGTGTAAGGGTGTGTGTGGGTGTGTGAGGGTGTGTGTGTAAGTGTTTTTAAGTGTGTGTGTGTGTGTGTGTGTGTAAGTGTGTGTGTAAGTGTATGTAAGTGTGTGTGTGGGTGTGTAAGTGTACGTGTGAGTGTATGCGTGTGTGTTTGTGTAAGTGTGTTTGAGTGTGTAAGTGTGTGTAAGTGTGTGTGTGTGTAAGGACTTGTAAGTGTTTGTGTGTATGTGTGTAAGTGTGTGTAAGTGTGTGTGTTTGTGTGTGTAAGTGTGTAAGTGTGTGTGTGTGTGTAATTGTGTGTAAGTGTGTGTGTGTGTGTGTAAGTGTGTGTGTTAGTGTATGTAAGTGTGTGTGAGTGTGTGTGTGTGTGTGTGTGTGTGTGTGTGTGTGTGTGTGTGTGTAAGTGTGTGTGTGTGCGTAAGTGTGTGTGAGTGTTTAAATGTGTGTGTGAGTGTGTGGGTGTTTAAATGTGTGTGTGAGTGTGTGGGTGTTTAAATGAGTGTGTGAGTGTGTGTATAAGTGTGTGTCTGAGGGTGTGTATGTGTAAGTGTGTGTATGTAAGTGTGTGTGTGTGTGTGTGTGTGTGTGAAGTGAAGTGAAGTGTAAGCATGTGTGTGAGTGAGTGAGTGAGTGTGTGTGTGTGAGTGTGTGCGTGAGTGAGTGAGTGTGTGTGTGAGTCAGTGAGTGTGTGTGTGTGTGTGTGTGTGTGTGTGTGTGTGTGTGTGTGTGTGTGTGTGTGTGTGTGTGTGTGTGTGTGTGTGAGTGTGTGCGTGAGTGAGTGAGTGTGTGTGTGAGTCAGTGAGTGTGTGTGTGAGTGTGTGTGTGTGTGTGTGTGTGTGTGTGTGTGTGTGTGTGTGTGTGTGTGTGTGTGTGTGTGTGTGTGTGTGCGTGAGGGAAGTGGGGGTCAAAGGTCACTGCCCCACAGACAGGAAGTGTAGTGTATTGATCAGCTATCAGATGATCCCGATAGAAGCTGATCGATGACACTCGCCATGGCGGCCGGGCAGGCTCCTCCCCCTTCACTCAGGACGCTCACATGTCCGCTCCTTTGATGTGCGCCTGAAGGGGTCTTCGATCGCGGGCTTCCTCGAACGCCTCACTCGTTGGCCACTTCATTAGGTACAGCCAGGGCAAAGTTTGGATTGACAATCATCAATCATCAATCATCACTAATCAATCATCAATCATCAATCATCAATCATCAATAATCAATCATCAATCATCAATAATCAACCATCACTTCCTTGTCAGCAATATAACTTTGAGGGCAGGCCTGGATTCATCTTAATCAGGATTGAAGATACATTTATTCAGGATTGGGATTAGGATCCAGGTCGGGTTTAGACTTGTGGTTCTGGTTCGGACAAAACCAGTTCAAGTTATGTTTAGTGTTGGGTTAATATTGGCTCTACTTTTAAAGTCTTTTCCCTACAGTTGGATTCAGATTTCCTTTACGTTGTACAATATAAACCATAACATGCAAACACGCAAATTGTCAACAATAACATGCTAAATGTAAACAACACGCAAAATGTAAACAATAACATGCTAAATTTAAACAATAACATGCAAAATGTCAGCAATTACATGCTAAATGTAAACAATAATATGCAAAATGTAAACGATAACATGCTAAATTCAAAGAATAACATGGAAAATGTCAGCAATAACACTAAATTTAAACAATAACATGCAAAATGTCAACAATAACATGCTAAATTCAAACAATAACATGGAAAATATCAACAGCGTGCAAAATGTAAACAATAACATGCTAAATTTAAACAATAACATGCAAAATGTCAACAACGCGCAAAATGTAAACAATAACAAGCTAAATTTAAACAATAACAAGCAAAATGTAAACAATAACATGCTAAATTTAAACAATAACATGCAAAATGTCAACAACGCGCAAAATGTAAACAATAACAAGCTAAATTTAAACAATAACAAGCAAAATGTCAACAATAACATGCTAAATTTAAACAATAATATGCAAAATGTCAACAACGCGCAAAATGTAAACCATAACATGCTAAATTTAAACAATAACATGCAAAATGTCAACAATAACATGCTAAATTTAAACAATAATATGCAAAATGTCAACAATGCGCAAAATGTAAACAATAACAAGCTAAATTTAAACAATAACAAGCTAAATTTAAACAATAACAAGCAAAATGTCAGCAATAACATGCTAAATTTAAACAATAATATGCAAAATGTCAACAACGCGCAAAATGTCAACAATAACATGCTAAATTTAAACAATAACATGCACAATGTCAACAATAACATGCTAAATTTAAACAATAATATGCAAAATGTCAACAATGCGCAAAATGTAAACAATAACATGCTACATTTAAACAATAACAGGCAAAATGTAAACAATACATCCATACATACGTACTACATCAACATCAACATGGTCCTAGCACAGGGGTGGGCATTTAATTTTTACCGGGGGCCGCATGAGCAACCCGAGCACTGCTAGAGGGCCACACCGACAATATTTCAATTACATTTTGCTCAATATTATTTTTGATATACTGTAGGATAAATAATAATAATAAATAACAATAACAATAATAATAATATTAATAATAATTTCATTTAACCTAACTTAACTTTATACAAAAGCAGACTGCTTTTGATGGTTTTATTTTTAACACTGTCTTACACAACACTTCCTGATGTATAATACAATGCAAAAATGTCCATTTCTGTCACTTTATCCTGCATCCTCTTTAAACGTCCAACATTTTTCCCCGTCAGATTTGGACAACCATCTGTTGTCACACCTGCCAGCTTGTCCCATTTCAGTCCTAACATGTCCAAACACGCATTTACCTCTGTGACCTGTGGTTGTCTCTTTAATTGACTGCATGGCCGCCAGCTCCTCCGTGATTTGAAAGTCTGCACTTATCCCACGTAAGAAGATGAGCAGCTGGGCCGTGTCACGTACATCGCAGCTCTCGCCCAAAGCCAGCGAAAAACAGTCAAAGTCAGCTGAAGCTCCAAGTTTCCAGCGATGGTCTCAACCCGCCTCGTTACAGTGCGTCGGGAGAGTGACACGTTCTCAAATGCGCCCCTCTTCTACGTCCACACGGAAGTAGTACGAATAACGCTTTTCGAAACAAAAGCAGCACCGTTGTATTGCACACTCGACATAGATACTTTTTTAAATTTATTTTGTAATTTATGATTGGCCTCACGCGGGCCGGATGTGGCCCGCGGGCCGTAGAATGCCCAGGTCTGTCCTAGCATCAACATCAAAATGTTTGCTCAGAAGAGTCCAGTTGGACGTGTTTTTACGAATCCTTCTCATTTCCAGTAGTAATAACATGTTCTGATAGTGTGTGAAAGAACGTTGATAAGACACCTGCACTGATACTTTATCTCCTCCTGTGTACAACCTGCTCTTTTCCCTCCTGAATGATATTATTATATAAGACTGTCATGTTTGAGGTTTTTTCCCTTGGACTCAGTCTGGACCCCCTTTTGTGGATCCAGCCTTTGACTGATATTTTTTTACTCTCCCCCCCCCCTTTCCCAATATCACCTTTTTCTTACCTTTTTTTTAAAGGAGCGCCGTAAAAATGGCTGCCCCGTCGGCGGTCTCGTCTTGTCTCCCTGTAACGTATGTCTGCTCTTAGTGGGACTGGGCCGAAAAGATACTTTTCAGTTCTTATGCGTCTTGTGCATGTTAAGAATTGACAATAAATCATCTTCAATCGATATTATCGGCCGATAAATGCGTTAAAATGTAATATCGGAAATTATCGGTATCGTTTTTTTTAATTATCAGTATCGTTTTTTTTTTTTTTTTTTTTATTAAATCCACATAAAAAACATAAGATACACTTACAATTAGTGCACCAACCCAAAAAACCTCCCTCCCCCATTTACACTCATTCACACTCATTCATTTTGATATTTTTCATTTTCAAACCATAACAAAATACATGGATTTTTTAAATTTATTTTACCTTTAGGGGTCCCGGGGACCATAAAGTGTCTCAGTCATTAAAATGTTAAAAATAAGTCAGATTATTATTTTTGTAATTATTTAAAGCTTACAGTAAATCTCTATATCAACTTCAAGTTGATATAAAGTAATACAAATTTAAAAAAATGTTTTATGGCTTTTCTGTCAAAAACAACTTAGTTTTTTTTATAGTAAAACTGAAATATGCAGTATTTAGTAGAGATGTCCGATAATATCGGTCTGCCGATATTATCGGCCGATAAATGCGTTAAAATGTAATATCGGAAATTATCGGTATCGTTTTTTTTATTATCAGTATCGTTTTTTATTTTTTTATTTTTTTATTAAATCCACATAAAAAACACAAGATACACTTACAATTAGTGCACCAACCCAAAAAACCTCCCTCCCCCATTTACACTCATTCACACTCATTCATTTTGATATTTTTCATTTTCAAACCATAACAAAATATATGGATTTTTTAAATTTATTTTACCTTTAGGGGTCCCGGGGACCATAAAGTGTCTCAGTCATTAAAATGTTAAAAATAAGTCAGATTATTATTATTTTTTTAATTATTTAAAGCTTACAGTAAATCTCTATATCAACTTCAAGTTGATATAAAGTAATACAAATTAAAAAAAAATGTTTTATGGCTTTCCTGTCAAAAACAACTTAGTTTTTTTTTATAGTAAAACTGAAATATGCAGTATTTAGTAGAGATGTCCGATAACATCGGTCTGCCGATATTATCGGCCGATAAATGCGTTAAAATGTAATATCGGAAATTATCGGTATCGTTTTTTTTTAATCAGTATCGTTTTTTTTTTGTTTTTTTTTATTAAATCCACATAAAAAACACAAGCTACACTTACAATTAGTGCACCAACCCAAAAAACCTCCCTCCCCCATTTACACTCATTCATTTTGATATTTTTCATTTTCAAACCATAACAAAATATATGGATTTTTTAAAATTTATTTTACCTTTAGGGGTCCCGGGGACCATAAAGTGTCTCAGTCATTAAAATGTTAAAAACAAGTCAGATTATTATTATTATTTTAATTATTTAAAGCTTACAGTAAATCTCTATATCAACTTCAAGTTGATATAAAGTAATGCAAATTAAAAAAAAATGTTTTATGGCCTTTCTGTCAAAAACAACTTAGTTTTTTTTAATAGTAAAACTGAAATATGCAGTATTTAGTAGAGATGTCCGATAATATCGGTCTGCCGATATTATCGGCCGATAAATGCGTTAAAATGTAATATCGGAAATTATCGGTATCGTTTTTTTTTATTATCAGTATCTTTTTTTTTATTTTTATTTTTTGTATTAAATCCACATAAAAAACACAAGATACACTTACAATTAGTGCACCAACCCACCCCATTTACACTCATTCACACAAAAGGGTTGTTTCTTTCTGTTATTAATATTCTGCTTCCTACATTATATATCAATATATATCAATACAGTCTGCAAGGGATACAGTCCGTAAGCACACATGATTGTGCGTGCTGCTGGTCCACTAATAATACTAACCTTTAACAGTTAATTTTACAAATTTTCATTAATTACTAGTTTCTATGTAACTGTTTTTACATTGTTTTACTTTCTTTTTTATTCAAGAAAATGTTTTTAATTTATTTATCTTATTTTATTTTATTCATTTTTTAAAAAAGTACCTTATCTTCACCATACCTGGTTGTCCAAAATAGGCATAATAATGTGTTAATTCCACGACTGTGTATATCGGTTGATATCGGTATCGGTTGATATCGGTATCGGTAATTAAAGAGTTGGACAATATCGGCATATCGGATATCGGCAAAAAGTCATTATCGGACATCCCTAATTATTATATAAGATTGTTTTAAACAAATAACACATCATGATGAAGAAGGACACGTTCACACACAAAAAAAAACAAAGCATGCAAATTTCTTGTCAACTTTTTTATTTTGCTGAGAAGGTGTGACTGAGTTGTCTCTGGTCTGTCCACAGATGTCCTTCTGGAACCTTCCAGCAGACTGCCACTAAGCACAACGTCTCCCAGCAGCACCAGACTCAAAGATCCAAACTTCACCGGTGGCAGGAAACTAGAACCCAGGACTCCTCCAAACGTGTTTGCTATTCCCAACCCGATACCTCCAATCTAGTTTATTAATATTTACAGTGATTCATGTAGAAAAGTGGAAAAGAAAGAAGAAAAAAAAAGTGACGTCCCTTTAGCACAAATCAGGATGTTGTGAATATTGTACAGACATTATTTCAAGTGTAATTATCGCAGATTTATGTATCGGACCAATAGTGTCACGTGATCATTACTTAGCCCCGCCCCTAAGAGCAGAAGTATTTTAGAGCCACACTAAATCAGAGTGAATAACATTAAAGTTTTTATTGGAAAAAGTTGCTCCTAATATTTCAACTATATACTCCAAAAAATACAACTTTTATTTCTGATATTGATATTTACTTTTTTGTCGTTGTCCAGAACTTTTGTAAAAAAAAAAATTAAAAAAAAAAAAAAAAAAAAAAGGTCTTAACTATTAGTAATAATACGATTAGTAAATCCAATGTTTTTGTAATTAGAGTAAATGTCTTTTTAAGTTCGATTTTATGTTGAATTTTTTATTTTTTTTGTGGAAGTTGTAATATGTGAAAAAAAAGCCATTTTATGTAAAATCACAATAGATTTTATTGAATATTATGTTATGTTATGTAAATTTCGGAGAATGAAAAAGTTGAAATTTTAGGTGATCAAGGTGTAATATTATTACCAGAAATCCCTAATATAATTCCCCATGAAACTCATTTAATTATTGTAAAAATACTGTAATATTACCATCATTTTACACAATATTACAACTTTATTCTTGTAAATTGGGACTTTTTTTTTTTTGCTATTTCTTTTTTTTTAATCAGAGTATTATCAGCCTTTTTTTCCCGACGTCAAACACCCGGGATGTTGTTATTTAGTCTGGCCCTAATGTCATATATTTACTACAAATACTGTAATATTACCATCACTTTCTTTTTTTACACAATATTACAACTTTATTCTTGTAAATTGGGACTATTTTTATTTTTTATTTTTTTAAAGTATTATCAGCCTTTTTTCCACGTCAAACACCCTGCTTAGTGTGGCCCTAATGTCCTATATTTACTCGAAAAACACCGCAATGAGACGCATCAGGACCACGTCTGGCGTTTTATTTTGAAGGGGACTTTTTTTTTTATTTTTTAAAAGGATTTGGGAAGCAGAAAAAAAAGGAAGCCAAGTGTGAACATCTCCTCCTCCCGGGGTCGACTTCCTGTCTACCGTCTAGTAGGGCTCCACTTCCTGTCTACCCGCCTGGACAAGCCACGCCCTCTCTGGGGGGCTCAGAGGGCCTGGACCCCCGCCGAGCTCTGCGACACCAGGCGCTCGCTGGACTCCCACAAGCTGGTGGCGGCGGCGAGGTCCTGCGCCTGGAAGGAGGGGACGCAGCGGAAGCAGTTGTTGAAGTACATGCCGCCCACGCCCTCCAGCTCCGGGGCCACGGCGCAGTAGACGGTGGTGGCGGCAGCTTGTTGCTGCGGACACACAAAACGAGACGTCAGGACATTGGGAGACTTGTGGACAAATATTTCTTTACATATATTTATTTATATCCACTGGATGTCTGTGGGACCACGAGAAGAACAACTGGCGGCGACGCCACCACTACCATGCTTTCGTGTACATAGCTCACAACTGGCAGTGACGCCAACACTACCCCACTTTTGTGTACATAGCTAACAACCGGCAGCGGTGCCACCACTACCATGCTTTCGTGTACATAGCTCACAATTGGCAGTGACGCCAACACTACCCTGCTTTTGTGTACATAGCTAACAACCGGCAGTGATGCCAATACTACCATGCTTTTGTGTACATAGCTAACAACTGGCAGAGACGCTACCACTACCACTATTTTGTATAAACATCTCACAACTGGCAGCGACGCCACCACTACCATGCTTCTGTGTACATAGCTAACAACTGGCAGCGTCGCTACCACTACCATTCTTTTGTGTAAATAGCTCACAAATGGCAGCGACGCCAACGCTACCCCGCTTTCGTGTACATAGCTCACAACTGGCAGTGTCGCCAACACTACCCCGCTTTTGTGTACATAGCTAACAACCGGCAGTGATGCCAACCCTACCATGCTTTTGTGTACATAGCTAACAACTGGCAGCAACGCTACCACTACCACTATTTTGTATAAATAGCTCACAACTGGCAGCGACACCAACACTACCACGCTTTTGTGTACATAGCT
>NC_084733.1:6795164-6862664 GCF_033978785.1 Entelurus aequoreus | reverse complement strand
ACACTTATAGTCCTACATTGAAACACTTAGTCCTACACTTAAACATGTTTGCACCTTTGCTGTGTGAAGTCCACCACAGAAGAAGTGATGCTGTTCTACAGAATAGAGATGAAGGACAATCTAGGTGTGTGTTGTCTACAATTCAACATGTCTTCCTGTCCTCCAAGTGTCAATCCACAAAGGTCACATCTCAAGGACGTCTGGCCTGTTTTCACTTTGCTGTCGAGAAAACCCCCAAAACTTCTTCATAGTAGATCAAAACATTCTTCTTCATGTCATATACAATCATGATGATGATATATTACACATTAGTACAAATATATATTTGTACTAATGTGTAATATACTTATGTATTTTAGCAATAAAATATTAATTTAGTGTAGAACCATTTTAGAAACATGGAAATTAATTAACAGTATTTTTTATTCGTACATTTATCAATTTAAAATCAAATAAAACAATAATAAAAACCCGTAAGAGCATCTATCTGGCCAGCAGCCTGAAGACCAGCACAGAGTCTCCGAGGTCCCTGGGATGTGATCCAGGTCTTCCAGTCTCACAGCTGAGACCCCAAACACCAAAGGGCTCGCAGGAAGTGAGCTGTCGTGTAAACTCTTTAACTCGCGTATTCAAAAGCAAGTAGTGTGAGTGTGTGTGAGTGTGTGTGTCTGTGTGTGTGTGTGTGCGTGTGTGTGTGTGTGTGTGTGTGCGTGTGTGAGACACACTATATGTGGTGCAGTAACGGTATTTTTGATGCAGTGTCGACCCCCGACCTTTTTGCATGTGACCCCGCCCACCGCCACCTTCCATGTGTAAGCTATACCACCTTCAGCTGGTGGGGATGTAAATAAAGTGTTGAGCAGTCCTGTACATACTGTACCCACAGGCACGTACATACTGTACCCACGCGTGCACATACTGCACCCACAGGCACCTACATACTGTACCCACGTGTGTACATACTGTACCCACAGGCACGTACATACTGTACTCACACGTGTACATACTGTACAAACAGGCACGTACGTACTGTACCTATGCATGTACATATTGTACCCACAGGCACGTACATACAGTACCCACGCCTGTAAATACTGTACTCACAGGCACGTACATACTGTATCCACGCCTGTAAATACTGTACTCACAGGCACGTACATACTGTACCCACACGTGTACATACCGTACCAGCAGGCAGGTACACACTGTACCCACGCGTGTACATACTGTACACACAGGCACATACATACTGTACTCACAGGCACGTACATACTGTACCCACGTGTGTACATACTGTACCCACAGGCACGTACATACTGTACCCACACGTGTACATACTGTACAAACAGGCACGTACGTACTGTACCTATGCATGTACATATTGTACCCACAGGCACGTACATACAGTACCCACGCCTGTAAATACTGTACTCACAGGCACGTACATACTGTATCCACGCCTGTAAATACTGTACTCACAGGCACGTACATACTGTACCCACACGTGTACATACCGTACCAGCAGGCAGGTACACACTGTACCCACGCGTGTACATACTGTACACACAGGCACATACATACTGTACTCACAGGCACGTACATACTGTACCCATGTGTGTACATACTGTACCCACAGGCAGGTACATACTGTACCCATGTGTGTACGTACTGTACCCACAGGCAAGTACATACTGTACCCATGTGTGTACGTACTGTACCCACAGGCACGTACATACTGTACCCATGTGTGTACATACTGTACCCACAGGCACGTACATACTGTACCCATGCGTGTACGTACTGTACCCACAGGCACGTACATACTGTACCCATGTGTGTACATACCGTACCCACAGGCAGGTACATACTGTACCCATGCGTGTACATACTGTACCCACAGGCACGTACATACTATACCCATGTGTGTACATACCGTACCCACAGGCACGTACATACTGTACCCACAGGCACGTACATACTGTACCCACAGGCACGTACATACTGTACCCACACGTAACCACGGCGATGCATGCTGATCAATACACTTTCATACGTGTCTCATAGAGCAAAACAACAACAACAACAAGTCAAGTAAACATGGATGATATTGTGAGAGTCTCTGGAGAAGAGGGCTGGGAGACCTTCAGTAGTCCCTCAGGGCTCTGGACCCGGCCCACTAGGACCTGGACTTTGGCCTAAAAGTGAAACGTAACCCAGCCCTGCGCTCCAGGAACATGTCTTCCGCTTCCGTGTTCCTGCTAGCCGTGCTAGCTAGCATGGCGAGGGTTGAGGCCGAGGTGACGGGGGCGGGGCTAACTAGTCGGGCCTGAAAAGCAGAATTCAGAAGAAGAAGAAGAAGAAGAAGTTTCTGCCTCAACCTTCTGCTCCACTTCCTGGACTGTAGCTTTCATCCGAGGTGGACGTGTTCTGTTTCTCAATCTTTCACTTTCACTTTCTTTTTCTCCTTTCTTGGCCCAACTTGTGATGGTTCAACTAGTGGACGTGTCCATTTTTAATCTGTGCTGAAGATATTTTACATTTAATAAATAACCAATGAAATGAAGGCACGCCTCTTGTCTCCTTGAAGGTACACCAGGACAAATAAGGAAGCAACCACACACAGAAATGTCCCGCCGCAGACACACAACACATCAGCTTGAGATAATGACAAATAAGGAAGCAACCACACACAGAAATGTCCCGCCGCAGACACACAACACATCAGCTTGGAATAATGACAAATAAGGAAGCAACCACACACAAAAATGTCCCGCCGCAGACACACAACACATCAGCTTGAGATAATGACAAACAAGGAAGCAACCACACACAGAAATGTCCCACTGCAGACACACAACACATCAGCTTGGAATAATGACAAATAAGGAAGCAACCACACACAAAAATGTCACACTGCAGACACAACAAATCAGCTGGGAATAATAACAAATAAGGAAGCAACAACACACACAAATGTCACACTGCAGACACAACACATCATCCTAAAATAATGACAAATAAGGAAGCAACCACACACAAAAAATGTCACACTCCAGACACACAACACATCAGCTTAGAATAATGACAAATAGGGACGCAACAACACACAAAAATGTCACACTGCAGACACCCAACACATCAGCTTGGAATATTGACAAATAAGGAAGCAACAACACATAAAAATGTCAAACTGAAGCTTAGAATAATGACAAATAAGGAAGCAACAACACACAAAAATTCCACACTGCAGACACACAACACATCAGCTTAGAATAATGACAAATAAGGAAGCAACAACATACAAAAATTTCACACTGCAGACACAACACATCAGCTTGGGATAATGACAAATAAGGAAGCAACAACATACAACAATTTCACACTGCAGACACACAACACATCAGCTTAGAATAATGACAAATAAGGAAGCAACAACATACAAAAATTTCACACTGCAGAAACAACACATCAGCTTGGGATAATGACAAATAAGGAAGCAACAACACACAAGAATTTCACACTGCAGAAACAACACATCAGCTTGGGATAAAGACAAATAAGGAAGCAACAACACACACACATGTCACACTGAAGACACAACAAATCGGCTTGGAGTAATGACAAATAAGGAAGCAACAACACACAAAAATGTTACACTGAAGACACAACATACCAGCTTGGAATAATGACAAATAAGGAAGCAACAGCACACAAAAATGTCACTGCAGACACACAACCCATCAGCTGGAAATAATGACAAATGAAGAAGCACAAACACACACAAATGTCACACAACACATCAGCTTGGAATAATGACAAATAAGGAAGCAACAATACTAACAAATGTCACACTGCAGACACACAACACATCAGCTTGGAATAATGACAAATAAAGAAGCAACAACACACAAAAATGTCACACTGCAGACACAACAAATCAGCTTGGAATAATAACAAATAAGGAAGCAACAACACACAAACATGTCACACTGAAGTGAAGACACAACACATCAGCTTGGAATAATGACAAATAAAGAAGCAACAACATACAAAAATGTCCCACTGCAGACACACAACACATCAGCTTGGAATAATGACAAATAAGGAAGCAACAACACACAAAATGTCACACTGAAGACACAACATATCAGCTTGGAATAATGACAAATAAGGAAGAAACAACACACAAAAATGTTACACTGAAGACACAACATATCAGCTTCGAATAATGACAAATAAGGAAGCAACAGCACACAAAAATGTCACTGCAGACACACAACCCATCAGCTGGAAATAATGACAAATGAAGAAGCACAAACACACACAAATGTCACACAACATATCAGCTTGGAATAATGACAAATAAGGAAGCAACAACAAGCAAAAATGTAACACTGCAGACACACAACACATCAGCTTGGAATAATGACAAATAAGGAAGCAACAACACACAAACATGTCACACTGCAGACACACAACACATCAGCTTGGAATAATGACAAATAAGGAAGCAACAACACACAAACATGTCCCACTGCAGACACACAACACATCAGCTTGGAATAATGACAAATAAAGAAGCAACAACACACAAAAATGTCACACTGCAGACACAACAAATCAGCTTGGAATAATAACAAATAAGGAAGCAACAACACACACACATGTCACACTGAAGTGAAGACACAACACATCAGCTTGGAATAATGACAAATAAAGAAGCAACAACACACAAAAATGTCACACTGAAGACACAACACATCAGCTTGGAATAATGACAAATAAAGAAGCAACAACACACAAAAATGTCACACTGCAGACACAACGAATCAGCTTGGAATAATGACAAATAAGGAAGCAACAACACACAAAAATGTCACACTGCAGACACACAACAGACCAGCTTTTTGGTTTGAGCGTGTTTTCGTCAGCCTTGCTAACCTTTGCAAGCTGACAGCTCAGCGTACCTGCCTGGTCCAGCCCAGCCATGCCCCCCCCCCCTATTCAAATAAACAAGCTGCCCCCCCCCCCCCCCCCCCCATTCATCTTGTCCAGCGGAGCACAGCACATTAGCGCACGCACAAGCACAGACGACCCTGCGCTGACCTTTGTCCCCCTGGCAGAGGTACTTTGGGGGTCACGTGCTAGTCAAGGTGTCGCTGCTTTGCTAAACAAAAGGTCAACTTTTAATAGAAACTCAACAAATGACCGACTCGTACGGGTTGGCGACCTCAGCAGGAGGAGGTGTGGCGCCACCAATGGAGCATTCTTCATATATCAATCTAAGTTATTATTTCATAAATTAATAATAGAATAGAATAGAATAGAATGCCTTTTATTGTCACTATACACATGTACATTGAGATTAAAAGCAACTCCAGTATCTGAATGTAGTAACATTCATAATAACATGTCATATATACACGATGTAAGTATATATGTCATGTAGTAACATTCATAATAACATGTAATATATACATGATGTAAGTATATATGTCATGTAGTAACATTCACAATAACATGTAATATATATACATGATGTAAGTATATATGTCATGTAGTAACATTCATAATAACATGTAATATATACACGATGTAAGTATATATGTCATGTAGTAACATTCATAATAACATGTAATATATACACGATGTAAGTATATATGTCATGTAGTAACATTCATAATAACATGTAATATATACATGATGTAAGTATATATGTCATGTAGTAACATTCATAATAACATGTAATATATACATGATGTAAGTATATATGTCATGTAGTAACATTCATAATAACATGTAATATATACACGATGTAAGTATATATGTCATGTAGTAACATTCATAATAACATGTAATATATACACGATGTAAGTATATATGTCATGTAGTAACATTCATAATAACATGTAATATATACACGATGTAAGTATATATGTCATGTAGTAACATTCATAATAACATGTAATATACACATGATGTAAGTATATATGTCATGTAGTAACATTCATAATAACATGTAATATATACATGATGTAAGTATATATGTCATGTAGTAACATTCATAATAACATGTAATATATACATGATGTAAGTATATATGTCATGTAGTAACATTCATAATAACATGTAATATACACATGATGTAAGTATATATGTCATGTAGTAACATTCATAATAACATGTAATATATACATGATGTAAGTATATATGTCATGTAGTAACATTCATAATAACATGTAATATATACATGATGTAAGTATATATGTCATGTAGTAACATTCATAATAACATGTAATATACACATGATGTAAGTATATATGTCATGTAGTAACATTCATAATAACATGTAATATATACATGATGTAAGTATATATGTCATGTAGTCATAATAACATGTAATATATACATGATGTAAGTATATATGTCATGTAGTAACATTCATAATAACATGTAATATATACATGATGTAAGTATATATGTCATGTAGTAACATTCACAATAACATGTAATATATACATGATGTAAGTATATATGTCATGTAGTAACATTCATAATAACATGTAATATATACATGATGTAAGTATATATGTCATGTAGTAACATTCATAATAACATGTAATATATACACGATGTAAGTATATATGTCATGTAGTAACATTCATAATAACATGTAATATATACACGATGTAAGTATATATGTCATGTAGTAACATTCATAATAACATGTAATATATACATGATGTAAGTATATATGTCATGTAGTAACATTCACAATAACATGTAATATATACATGATGTAAGTATATATGTCATGTAGTAACATTCATAATAACATGTAATATATACATGATGTAAGTATATATGTCATGTAGTAACATTCATAATAACATGTAATATATACACGATGTAAGTATATATGTCATGTAGTAACATTCATAATAACATGTAATATATACACGATGTAAGTATATATGTCATGTAGTAACATTCATAATAACATGTAATATATACATGATGTAAGTATATATGTCATTTAGTATCATTCATAATAACATGTAATATATACATGATGTAAGTATATAAGTCATGTAGTAACATTCATAATAACATGTAATATATACACGATGTAAGTATATATGTCATGTAGTAACATTCATAATAACATGTAATATATACACGATGTAAGTATATATGTCATGTAGTAACATTCATAATAACATGTAATATATACATGATGTAAGCATATAGTAACATTCATAATAACATGTAATATATACATGATGTAAGTATATATGTCATGTAGTAGTAACATTCATAATAACATGTAATATATACATGACGTAAGTATATATGTCATGTAGTAACATTCATAATAACATGTAATATATACACGATGTAAGTATATATGTCATGTAGTAGTAACATTCATAATAACATGTAATATATACATGATGTAAGTATATATGTCATGTAGTAACATTCATAATAACATGTAATATATACATGATGTAAGCATATAGTAACATTCATAATAACATGTAATATATACATGATGCAAGTATATATGTCCTGTAATAACATTCATAATAACATGTAATATATACACGATGTAAGTATATATGTCATGTAGTAACATTCATAATAACATGTAATATATACATGATGTAAGTATATATGTCATGTAGTAACATTCATAATAACATGTAATATATACATGATGTAAGTATATATGTCATGTAATAACATTCATAATAACATGTAATATATACACGATGTAAGTATATATGTCATGTAGTAACATTCATAATAACATGTAATATATACATGATGTAAGTATATATGTCATGTAGTAACATTCATAATAACATGTAATATATACACGATGTAAGTATATATGTCATGTAGTAACATTCATAATAACATGTAATATATACATGATGTAAGCATATAGTAACATTCATAATAACATGTAATATATACATGATGTAAGTATATATGTCATGTAGTAACATTCATAATAACATGTAATATATACATGATGTAAGTATATATGTCATGTAGTAACATTCATAATAACATGTAATATATACATGATGTAAGTATATAGTAACATTCATAATAACATGTAATATATACATGATGTAAGTATATAGTAACATTCATAATAACATGTAATATATACATGATGTAAGTATATAGTAACATTCATAATAACATGTAATATATACACGATGTAAGTATATATGTCATGTAGTAACATTCATAATAACATGTAATATATACACGATGTAAGTATATATGTCATGTAGTAACATTCATAATAACATGTAATATATACACGATGTAAGTATATGTCATGTAGTAACATTCATAATAATATGTAATGTATACATGATGTAAGTATATAGTAACATTCATAATAACATGTAATATATACATGATGTAAGTATATGTCATATAGTAACATTCATAATAACATTTAATATTTACATATTTTGATCATTTTAAGCACACGCAGCGCATCCATCCGTCCATCCATTTTTTACCGCTTGTCCCTTTTGGGGTGGTGGAGCCTATCTCAGCTGCATTCGGGCGGAAGGCGGGCTACACACCCTGGACAAGTCTCCACCTGTTGCCAATCAACCTATCCCCAGGCGCGAGGAACCCCCGCAGTGAAAACATAATAAAACATCACTTACTGTACAAGGTCTGCTGTCATTAGACTGCTAGAATGTTGACATGTTCCCGTTGAGATGACGAATGACTCAAGGAAAAAAGGGGGCGTGACCAAGCATCTTTTTTTGTGTCGTTCTCGCCGTTCCCGGGTCTAAATTGGCTGTCAAAGTTGTCGGAGTACGTCCTCATCCTTCTACTATACGCGTCAGCACTTATAATAACAACTTTGGAGCACTACAATATTCAAAGAAGATGACTTTGCGGCGGACAAAAGCGATGAGAAGAAACTAAGGACGAGTGACGGGCGCGACAGTTCCTACCCCCCCCGCCCCTAAAGCCCGCTTACTTTGCGTGCGAGATAACATCAGCCAGGTGTCAGTCGGCCATTGTTGGGTCCGCTGCTTCCCTGGAAGGCGGCGAGCAAGAAGGACAAAGGCTGGAGGGCACGCGGCGAGGCAGCCGAGGGGAAAATGACGGCGAGTCGGAAGGACTTGTGCAGCGACTTGTGAAACTAGCTCATTTTCACCCCCCACTTCCGAGGTGACGCGCGGCGGCTAATTATTGTGGCCTAATAAAAGCAACATATGCTAAGACAATAAAAAAGACGGCTATTCATTAAAGGAGGCGGAGCGGTAAAAAGAAGACGGCCAGATGGGAACGCGGCCGCCGTAAAACATGTGAGTGACACGCCGACGCGTGTGCTGTGATGACACTCGCTGCTGGAGGCACGTTAAATACGTGTAGCGAAGCCTGCTCCTGTGTAAGAACGTGACTGTTGGAACTCATACCGGCATCCAAAAGAGCGCCGTGTAATAACGTACGTTAGCAACATTAGCTATGTGAGCTACATGCTAACATGGCATACAACAATGTAATAACAGGAGGACACGTACGTTAGCAACATTAGCTATGTGAGCTACATGCTAACATGGCATACAACAATGTAATAATAGGAAGACACGAAGGATAGCAACATTAGCTATGTGAGCTATATGCTAACATGGCATACAAAAATGTAATAATAGGAGAACACGAACATTAGCAACATTAGCTATGTGAGCTACATGCTAACATGGCATACAACAATGTAATAACAGGAGGACAAGTACGTTAGCAACATTAGCTATGTGAGCTACATGCTAACATAGCATACAACAATGTAATAATAGGAGAGCATGAACGTTAGCAACATTAGCTATGTGAGCTACATGCTAATATGGCATACAACAATGTAATAATAGGAGAACAGGAACGTTAGCAACATTAGCTATGTGAGCTACATGCTAACATGGCATCCTACAATGTAATAATAGGAGGACACGTACGTTAGCAACATTAGCTATGTGAGCTACATGCTAACATGGCATACAACAATGTAATAATAGGAAGACACGAAGGATAGCAACATTAGCTATGTGAGCTACATGCTAACATGGCATATAACAATGTAATGATAGGAGAACAGGAACATTAGCAACGTTAGCTATGTGAGCTACATGCTAAAATGGCATACAACAATGTAATAATAGGAGAACAGGAACATTAGCAATGTTAGCTATGTGAGCTACATGCTAACATGGCATACAACAATGTAATAATAGAACACGAACGTTAGCAACATTAGCTACGTGAGCTACATGCTACATGCTAACATTGCATACGCATTGTTGCATGCCATGTTAGCATGTAGCTCACATAGCTAATGTTGCTAAACTTCATGTCCTCCTGTTATTACATTGTTGTATGCCATCTATGACCAGAGTGTAAGTAAACAAATTGCACAATAGCACTTCCTGGAGACACACATTGGTAGAAAAGCAGTTCATTAGCATTAAAGTTACAGACACGCAGTACCAGGTGTTGCTAGTAGGGTTGCAAAGGGGTGGAAAGTTTCCGGTAAATTTCCGGAATTTACCCCGGGAAGTTAAGCTCGGGAATTCTGGAAATTTTGAAAATGTTTTGATTATTCAAAGTTGGACACCGTCACATTTTATTATTATCTGGGCTTGTGATGGAAGAATGCACACTGCACATGTGATGAGGAATGCACAGTGCAGGGTTGAAATTCAACTGACTTTGCATTTAATCAGGTTGTTTTAGCTAATATTCATGCTGCAAGATCTGGCATGTTGCATTCAATGTTTATTCCCGTTAATTCCCATGGAAAGTTTCCAACTTTGAATATTCCCGGAATTTTGCAACCCGAGTTGCCAGTAAGATTCACTGGAGTAAAACACTTTACATGTCAAATACACCATTTTGAAGACGTTTGAGACGTATTTGTTTCAGTCCAAAAATGGTTACACGAACAAGAATATCAAAGTTATTGCATGAAAAATAGTGACATATGAACGTCTTCCACCCTCAAATTGTGTGCTCCTTTTCAACAATTATAAACAAATTCCCAAATTTCCCAGAATTCCAGGTATTTAAGGACATTTTCCCCATTCAAAATGAATGATCCATTTTTCAAACTTCCACCATTCCCACATTTTTCAACCGATCCAAACCATTCCACCTTCCACACATTCAATTCATCCTGGACATTCAAACTGTCATTTTTTCACGTTCGAAAAAATTCCAGGAATTCCCGTTTTTTCAACCCTTTCTTCAATCATTTTTCTGTCGACTCCTCCTTCCACATTTTTCAACCCACTTCAACCGTTCCACCTTCACAACATTCCTTTTAATCAGGACAAAAAAATGAAGTTGTAATTCCAACTGGAAAAATTCCCAGATTTCCTAGAATTCCCAGTTTTTAGGGACATTTTCCCCATTCAAAATGAATTATCCATTATTCAAACTTCCACAATTCCCACATTTTGCAACCGATTCAAACCATTCCACCTTCCACACATTCAATTAATCCTGGAAATTCAAACTATCACTTTTCCATGTTCAACAAATTTCCAGGGATTCCTGTTTTTTTCAAACCCTTTTTACAACCTTTTTTAGTGCGATGACCCCTTTCACATTTTTCAACCCACTTCAACCGTTCCACCGTCAAAACACTCCTTTTAATCAGGACAAAAAATGAAGTTGTAATTCCAAATGGAAAAATTCCCAGATTTCCTAGAATTCCCAGTTTTTAGGGACATTTTCCCCATTCAAAATGAATGATCCATTTTTCAAACTTCCACAATTCCCACATTTTTCAACCGATCCAAACCATTCCAACTTCCACACATTCAATTCATCCTGGACCTTCAAACTGTCATTTTTCCATGTTCAAAAAAATTCCAGGAATTCCCGTTTTTTCAACCATTTCTTCACTCTTTTTTCTGTCGACTACTCCTTCCACATTTTTCAACCCACTTCAACCGTTCCACCGTCAAAACATTCCTTTTAATCGGGACAAAAAAAATGAAGTTGTAATTCCAACTGGAAAAATTCCCAGATTTCCTAGAATTCCCAGTTTTTAGGGACATTTTCCCCCATTCAAAATGAATTATCCATTTTTCAAACTGCCACAATTCCCACATTTTTCAACTGATCCAAACCATTCCAACTTCCACACATTCAATTCATCCTGGACATTCAAACTGTCATTTTTCCACGTTCAAAAAAATTCCAGGAATTCCAGTTTTTTCAACCCTTTCTTCAATCTTTTTCTGTCGACTACTCCTTCCACATTTTTCAACCCACTTCAACTGTTCCACCGTCAAAACATTCCTTTTAATCAGGACAAAAAAACGAAGTTGTAATTCCAAGTGGAAAAATTCCCAGATTTCCTAGAATTCCCAGTTTTTAGGGACATTTTCCCCATTCAAAATGAATTATTCATTTTTTAAACTTCCACAATTCCCACATTTTTCAACCGATTCAAACCATTCCACCTTCCACACATTCAATTCATCCTGGAAATTCAAACTATCACTTTTCCATGTTCAACAAATTTCCAGGAATTCCTGTTTTTTCAAACCCTTTTTACAACCTTTTTAGTGCGATAACCCCTTTCACATTTTTCAACCCACTTCAACCGTTCCACCGTCAAAACATTCCTTTTAATCCGGACAAAAAATGAAGTTTTAATTTCAACTGGAAAAATTCCCAGATTTCCTAGAATTTTCCAGTTTTTAGGGACATTTTCCCCATTCAAAATGAATCATCCATTTTTCAAACTTCCACAATTTCCACATTTTTCAACCGATTCAAACCATTCCACCTTCCACACATTCAATTCATCCTGGAAATTCAAACAACCATTTTTCCCACGTTCAACAAATTTCCAGGAATTCCTGTTTTTTTTCAAAACCTTTTTCCAACCTTTTTCAGTGCGTTGACCCCTTTCACATTTTTCAACCCACTTCAACCGTTCCACCGCCAAAACATTTCTTTTAATCAGGACAAAAAAAACTAAGTTGTAATTCCAACTGCAAAAATTCCCAGATTTCCTAGAATTCCCAGTTTTTAGGGACATTTTCTCCATTCAAAATGAATTATCCATTTTTCAAACTTCCACAATTCCCACATTTTTCAACCGATCCAAACCATTCCACCTTCAACACATTCAATTCATCCTGGAAATTCAAACTATCATTTTTCCAAGTTCAACAAATTTCCAGGAATTCCTGTTTTTTTCAACCCTTTCTTCAATCTTTTTTTCTGTCGACTACTCCTTCCACATTTTTCAACCCACTTCAACCGTTCCACCGTCAAAACATTCCTTTTAATCAGGACAAAAAAACTAAGTTGTAATTCCAACTGGAAAAATTCCCAGATTTCCTAGAATTCCCATTTTTTAGGGACATTTTCCCCCATTCAAAATGAATTATCCATTTTTCAAACTGCCACAATCCCCACATTTTTCAACTGATCCAAACCATTCCAACTTCCACACATTCAATTCATCCTGGACATTCAAACTGTCATTTTTCCATGTTCAAAAAAATTCCAGGAATTCCCGTTTTTTCAACACTTTCTTCAATCTTTTTTCTGTCGACTACTCCTTCCACATTTTTCAACCCACTTCAACCGTTCCACCGTCAAAACATTCCTTTTAATCAGGACAAAAAAAATGAAGTTGTAATTCCAACTGGAAAAATTCCCAGATTTCCTAGAATTCCCAGTTTTTAGGGACATTTTCTCCATTCAAAATGAATTATCCATTTTTCAAACTTCCACAATTCCCACATTTTTCAACCGATCCAAACCATTCCACCTTCAACACATTCAATTCATCCTGGAAATTCAAACTATCATTTTTCCAAGTTCAACAAATTTCCAGGAATTCCTGTTTTTTTCAACCCTTTCTTCAATCTTTTTTTCTGTCGACTACTCCTTCCACATTTTTCAACCCACTTCAACCGTTCCACCGTCAAAACATTCCTTTTAATCAGGACAAAAAAACTAAGTTGTAATTCCAACTGGAAAAATTCCCAGATTTCCTAGAATTCCCATTTTTTAGGGACATTTTCCCCCATTCAAAATGAATTATCCATTTTTCAAACTGCCACAATCCCCACATTTTTCAACTGATCCAAACCATTCCAACTTCCACACATTCAATTCATCCTGGACATTCAAACTGTCATTTTTCCATGTTCAAAAAAATTCCAGGAATTCCCGTTTTTTCAACACTTTCTTCAATCTTTTTTCTGTCGACTACTCCTTCCACATTTTTCAACCCACTTCAACCGTTCCACCGTCAAAACATTCCTTTTAATCAGGACAAAAAAAATGAAGTTGTAATTCCAACTGGAAAAATTCCCAGATTTCCTAGAATTCCCAGATTTAGGGACATTTTCCCCATGCAAAATGAATGATTCATTTTTCAAACTTCCACCATTTCAACATTTTTCAACCGATTCAAACCATTCCACCTTCCACACATTCAATTCATCCTGGACATTCAAACTGTCATTTTTCCATGTTCCAAAAAATTCCAGAAATTCCATTTTTTTCAACCCTTTCGTCACTCTTTTTTCTGTCGACTACTCCTTCCACATTTTTCAACCCACTTCAACCGTTCCCCCGTCAAAACACTCCTTTTAATCGGTACAAAAAAAATGAAGTTGTAATTCCAACTGGAAAAATTCCCAGATTTCCTAGAATTCCCAGTTTTTAGGGACATTTTCTCCATTCAAAATGAATTATCCATTTTTCAAACTTCCACAATTTCCACATTTTTCAACCGATTCAAACCATTCCACCTTCAACACATTCAATTCATCCTGGACATTCAAACTGTCATTTTTCCACGTTCAAAAAAACTCCAGGAATTCCCGTTTTTTTCAACCCTTTCTTCAATCTTTTTTCTGTCGACTACTCCTTCCACATTTTTCAACCCACTTCAACCGTTCCCCCGTCAAAACATTCCTTTTAATCGGGACAAAAAAAATGAAGTTGTAATTCCAACTGGAAAAATTCCCAGATTTCCTAGAATTCCCAGTTTTTAGGGACATTTTCCCTATTCAAAATGAATTATCCATTTTTCAAACTTCCACCATTCCCACATTTTTCAACCGATCCAAACCATTCCACCTTCAACACATTCAATTCATCCTGGACATTCAAACTGTCATTTTTCCACGTTCAAAAAAATTCCAGGAATTCCGTTTTTTTCAACCCTTTCTTCACTCTTTTTTCTGTCGACTACTCCTTCCACATTTTTCAACCCACTTCAACCGTTCCACCGTCAAAACATTCCTTTTTATCAGGACAAAAAAACGAAGTTGTAATTCCAAGTGGAAAAATTCCCAGATTTCCTAGAATTCCCAGTTTTTAGGGACATTTCCCCATTCAAAATGAATGATCCATTTTTCAAACTTCCACAATTCCCACATTTTTCAACCGATTCAAACCATTCCAACTTCCACACATCCAATTCATCCTGGACATTCAAACTGTCATTTTTCTACGTTCAAAAAAATTCCAGGAATTCCGTTTTTTTCAACCCTTTCTTCACTCTTTTTTCTGTCGACTACTCCTTCCACATTTTTCAACCCACTTCAACCGTTCCCCCGTCAAAACACTCCTTTTAATCGGGACAAAAAATGAAGTTGTAATTCCAACTGGAAAAATTCCCAGATTTCCTAGAATTCCCAGTTTATAGGGACATTTTCTCCATTCAAAATGAATTATCCATTTTTCAAACTTCCACAATTCCCACATTTTGCAACCGATTCAAACCATTCCACCTTCAACACATTCAATTCATCCGGGAAATTCAAACAACCATTTTTCAACAAATTTCCAGGAATCCCCGTTTTTTTCAAACCTTTTTTCCAACCTTTTTTAGTGCGATGACCCCTTTCACATTTTTCAACCCACTTCAACAGTTCCACTGTCAAAACATTCCTCAAAAAACCAAGTTGGTTTAAGAACTTGAAAAATTCCCGGTTTTCTTGAAATTCCCTAATACCATTTCTCAATTTAAAAACTGTTACTACTTCAACATTTCTTGACGGGTTTAAGCAATTCCAACACCAACCAATTCAACTCATTCAGGACATTCATGCTCTTAATTATCTTTTTAAAAATTCCCAAATTTCCATGAAATTCCCATTGAAAAGAATGGTACATTTTTCAACGGTCCACAACTCCAACATTTTTTAAATCTGATTCAAACTGTTCCAACTTCAAAATGTTCAGCCTATTCGGGAATTGTCTGCTCCTTTTCAACAATTTTAAACAAATTCCCGGATTTTCCAGAAATCCCAGTATTTAAGGACATTTTCCCCATTCAAAATGAATGATCCATTTTTCAAACTTCCACCATTCCCACATTTTTCAACCGATTCAAACCATTCCAACTTCCACACATCCAATTCATCCTGGACATTCAAACTGTCATTTTTCTACGTTCAAAAAAATTCCAGGAATTCCCGTTTTTTTCAAACCCTTTTTCCAACCTTTTTTAGTGCGTTGACCCCTTTCACATTTTTCAACCCACTTCAACCGTGCCACCGTCAAAACATTCCTTTTTATCAGGACAAAAAAACGAAGTTGTAATTCCAACTGCAAAAATTCCCAGATTTCCTAGAATTCCCAGTTTTTAGGGACATTTTCCCCATGCAAAATGAATGATCCATTTTTCAAACTTCCACCATTTCAACATTCTTCAACCGATTCAAACCATTCCACCTTCAACACATTCAATTCATCCTGGAAATTCAAACAACCATTTTTCCCACGTTCAACAAATTTCCAGGAATTCCTGTTTTTTTTCAAACCCTTTTTCCAACCTTTTTTAGTGCGATGACCCCTTTCACATTTTTCCACCCACTTCAACCGTTCCACCGTCAAAACATTCCTCTTAATCAGGACAAAAAAACAAGTTGGTTCCAAGTGTTTTGTTCATTTCATAATCGCTTACCCCCCCCCTTGAGTGGAGGTCAGCAGGGGGATGTTCTGTCTTCAATAAGGAGGCATCACTGGCCCATAAGGAGGCAGCACTGGCCCATTAAACTCTGATAGTAATGATATTAATTTGGCAGGAAGGTGTCATTTTCACAGGAGAGCAGCTCGCTGAAGAACTGTCATTAAGTCACACACACACACACACACACACACACACACACACACACACACACACACACACACACACACACACACACACACACACACACACACACACACACACACACACACACACACACACACACACACATAGAAGTGTTAATGGTACAGATCATTGTGTCCTTGGTCACAGTGTCCATGACTTACAAGCCAGTAGACCTTTAGAGTCCCGGACCACCTCAGAGACCCTCAGTCTGGCCTCCATTCATGCCATTCAGGATATACTTGAATCACCCCTTCTAATGTGTGAATGCTCCAAACATTCACACAATAGTAATAAATAGTAATAATAAATAATAACGCATTCACTCAATAAATAATAATAATGTGTTTTCTACACTAAAATTCATCTATTTATGCGCTCTACCTTCCACATTTTTCACCCGATTCAAAGCGTTCCAACTTCAAACTGTTCAGCCTATTCGGGAATCGCAGGCTTTTCATTGACAAATTCCAAAAATTCCCAGATTTCCCAGAATTCCAGCTTTTCCTGGACATTTTTCCCATTTAAAATGTATTGGCCATTTTTCAAACTTCCAAATTTTTTTCCACCTTCAACACATTCCACCGTCCTGCACATTCAAACGATAATTTTCCAAGTTCAAAAAAATTCCAGGAATTCCCGTTTTTCCAAACCCTATTTCCCCAAAAAAACTATGTTGATTTTTGAACTGGAAAAATTCCCGGTTTTCCCAAAATTCCGTAATACCATTTCTCAATTAAAAATGATACTACAACATTTATCGACCGCTTTTCCCAAAATTCCAAAATTTCCATGAAATTCCCATTGAAAAGAATGGGAAATTTTTCAAAGTTCCACAACTCCCACATTGTTTATCCGATTCTAACCGTTTCAACTTCAAAATATTCAGCCTGTTCAAGAATTGTGTGCTCCTTTTCAACAATTATAAAAAAATATTCCCGGATTTCCTAGAATTCCCAAACTGTTCAGCCTATTGGGGAATCGCGGGCTTTCTCTTGACAAATTCCAAAAATTCCCAGATTTCCCAGAATTCCCGGTTTTCCGGGACATTTTTCCCATTCAAAGTGAATTGGCCATTTTTCAAACTTCCACCATCTCCACATTTGGTTCCACCTTCAACACATTCCACCGTCCTGCACATTCAAACGATCATTTTCCAAGTTAAAAAAAAATTCCAGGAATTCCCAAAATCCCCGTTTTTTCCAAACCCTATTTCCAAAAAAAAACTATGTTGATTTTTTAACTGGAAAAATTCCCGGTTTTCCCGAAATTCCGTAATACCATTTCTCAATTAAAATGATACTAAAACATTCCTCGACCGCTTTTCCCAAAATTCCCAAATTTCCAAGAAATTCCCATTGAAAAGAATGGGAAATTTTTCAAAGTTCCACAACTCCCACATTTTTTATCCGATTCAAACCGTTCCAACTTCAAAATATTCAGCCTGTTCAAGAATTGTGTGCTCCTTTTCAACAATTATAAAAAAATATTCCCGGATTTCCTAGAATTCCCAAACTGTTCAGGCTATTGGGGAATCGCGGGCTTTCTCTTGACAAATTCCCAGATTTCCTAGAATTCCAGGTTTTCCTGGACATTTTTCCCATTCAAAATGAATTGGCCATTTTTCAAACTTCCACCATTTCCACATTTTGTTCCACCTTCAACACATTCCACCGTCCTGCACATTCAAACGATCATTTTCCAAGTTAAAAAAAATTCCAGGAATTCCCAAAATCCCCGTTTTTCCAAACCCTATTTCCAAAAAAAAACTATGTTCATTTTTGAACTGGAAAAATTCCCGGGTTTCCCGAAATTCCATAATACCATTTCTCAATTAAAAATGATACTACAACATTTCTCGACCGCTTTTCCCAAAATTCCAAAATTTCCATGAAATTCCCATTGAAAAGAATGGGAAATTTTTCAAAGTTCCACAACTCCCACATTGTTTATCCGATTCTAACCGTTTCAACTTCAAAATATTCAGCCTGTTCAAGAATTGTGTGCTCCTTTTCAACAATTATAAAAAAATATTCCCGGATTTCCTAGAATTCCCAAACTGTTCAGCCTATTGGGGAATCGCGGGCTTTCTCTTGACAAATTCCAAAAATTCCCAGATTTCCCAGAATTCCCGGTTTTCCGGGACATTTTTCCCATTCAAAGTGAATTGGCCATTTTTCAAACTTCCACCATCTCCACATTTGGTTCCACCTTCAACACATTCCACCGTCCTGCACATTCAAACGATCATTTTCCAAGTTAAAAAAAAATTCCAGGAATTCCCAAAATCCCCGTTTTTTCCAAACCCTATTTCCAAAAAAAAACTATGTTGATTTTTTAACTGGAAAAATTCCCGGTTTTCCCGAAATTCCGTAATACCATTTCTCAATTAAAATGATACTAAAACATTCCTCGACCGCTTTTCCCAAAATTCCCAAATTTCCAAGAAATTCCCATTGAAAAGAATGGGAAATTTTTCAAAGTTCCACAACTCCCACATTTTTTATCCGATTCAAACCGTTCCAACTTCAAAATATTCAGCCTGTTCAAGAATTGTGTGCTCCTTTTCAACAATTATAAAAAAATATTCCCGGATTTCCTAGAATTCCCAAACTGTTCAGCCTATTGGGGAATCGCGGGCTTTCTCTTGACAAATTCCCAGATTTCCTAGAATTCCAGGTTTTCCTGGACATTTTTCCCATTCAAAATGAATTGGCCATTTTTCAAACTTCCACCATTTCCACATTTTGTTCCACCTTCAACACATTCCACCGTCCTGCACATTCAAACGATCATTTTCCAAGTTAAAAAAAAATTCCAGGAATTCCCAAAATCCCCGTTTTTCCAAACCCTATTTCCAAAAAAAAAGTATGTTCATTTTTGAACTGGAAAAATTCCCGGGTTTCCCGAAATTCCATAATACCATTTCTCAATTAAAAATGATACTACAACATTTCTCGACCGCTTTTCCCAAAATTCCAAAATTTCCATGAAATTCCCATTGAAAAGAATGGGACATTTTTCAAAGTTCCACAACTCTCACATTTTTTATCCGATTCAAACCGTTTCAACTTCAAAATATTCAGCCTGTTCAAGAACTGTGTGCTCCTTTTCAACAATTATAAAAAAATATTCCCAAATTTCCTAGAATTCTCAAACTGTTCAGCCTATTGGGGAATCGCGGGCTTTCTTTTGACAAATTCCAAAAATTCCCAGATTTCCCAGAATTCCAGGTTTTCCTGGACATTTTTTCCCATTCAAAATGAATTGGCCATTTTTCAAACTTCCACCATTTCCACATTTTGTTCCACCTTCAACACATTCCACCGTCCTAAACATTCAAACGATCATTTTCCAAGTTAAAAAAAAATTCCAGGAATTCCCAAAATCCCCGTTTTTCCAAACCCTATTTCCAAAAAAAACTATGTTAATTTTTGAACTGGAAAAATTCCCGTTTTTCCCGAAATTCCATAATACCATTTCTCAATTAAAAATGATACTACAACATTTCTCGACCGCTTTTCCCAAAATTCCAAAATTTCCATGAAATTCCCATTAAAAAGAAGGGGACATTTTTTAAAGTTCCACAACTCCCACATTTTTTATCCGATTCTAACCGTTCCAACTTCAAAGTATTCAGCCTGTTCAGGAATTGTATGCTCCTTTTCAACAATTATAAAAAAATATTCATAGATTTCCTAGAATTCCCAAACTATTCAGCCTATTGGGGAATCTCTGGCTTTTTCTTGACAAATTCCAAAAATTCCAGATTTCCCAGAATTCCCGGTTTTCCGGGACATTTTTCCCATTCAAAATGAATTGGCCATTTTTTAAACTTCCACCATTTCCACATTTTTTTCCACCTTCAACACATTCCACCATCCTGAACATTCAAACGATTATTTTCCAAGTTCAAAAAAATTCCAGGAATTCCCCAAATCCCCGTTTTTCCAAACTCTATTTCCAAAAAAAAACTATGTTGATTTTTGAACTGGAAAAATTCCCGGTTTTCCCGAAATTCCGTAATACCATTTCTCAATTAAAAATGATACTACAATATTTCTCGACCGCTTTTCCCAAAATTCCAAAATTTCCATGAAATTCCCATTAAAAAGAATGGGACATTTTTTAAAGTTCCACAACTCCCACATTTTTTATCCGATTCAAACCGTTCCAACTTCAAAATATTCAGCCTGTTCAAGAATTGTATGCTCCTTTTCAACAATTATAAAAAAATATTCCCGGATTTCCTAGAATTCCCAAACTGCTCAGCCTATTGGGGAATTGCGGGCTTTCTCTTGACAAATTCCAAAAATTCCCAGATTTCCCAGAATTCCCAGTTTTCCGGGACATTTTTTCCATTCAAAATGAATTGGCCATTTTTTAAACTTCCACCATTTCCACATTTTTTTCCACCTTCAACACATTCCACCATCCTGCACATTCAAACGATCATTTTCCAAGTTAATAAAAAATTCCAGGAATTCCCAAAATTCCCGTTTTTCCAAACCCTATCTCCAAAAAAAAACTATGTTGATTTTTGAACTGGAAAAATTCCCGGTTTTCCCGAAATTCCGTAATATCATTTCTCAATTAAAAATGATACTACAACATTTCTCGACCGCTTTTCCCCAAATTTCCATGAAATTCCCATTAAAAAGAAGGGGACATTTTTTAAAGTTCCACAACTCCCACATTTTTTATCCGATTCTAACCGTTCCAACTTCAAAATATTCAGCCTGTTCAAGAATTGTGTGCTCCTTTTCAACAATTATAAAAAAATATTCCTAGATTTCCTAGAATTCCCAAACTATTCAGCCTATTGGGGAATCTCGGGCTTTCTCTTGACAAATTACAAAAATTCCCAGATTTCCCAGAATTCCCGGTTTTCCGGGACATTTTTCCCATTCAAAATGAATTGGCCATTTTTTAAACTTCCACCATTTCCACATTTTTTTCCACCTTCAACACATTCCACCATCCTGCACATTCAAACGATCATTTTCCAAGTTAATAAAAAATTCCAGGAATTCCCAAAATTCCCGTTTTTCCAAAACCTATCTCCAAAAAAAAACTATGTTGATTTTTGAACTGGAAAAATTCCCGGTTTTCCCAAAATTCCGTAATACCATTTCTCTATTAAAAATGATACTACAACATTTCTCGACCGCTTTTCCCAAAATTCCCAAATTTCCATGAAATTCCCATTAAAAAGAAGGGGACATTTTTTAAAGTTCCACAACTCCCACATTTTTTATCCGATTTTAACCGTTCCAACTTCAAAATATTCAGCCTGTTCAAGAACTGTGTGCTCCTTTTCAACAATTATGAAAAAATATTCCAAAATTTCCTAGAATTCTCAAACTGTTCAGCCTATTGGGGAATCGCAGGCTTTCCATTGACAAATTACAAAATTCCCAGATTTCCCAGAATTCCCGGTTTTCCGGCACATTTTTCCCATTCAAAAGGAATTGGCCATTTTTCAAACTTCCACCATTTCAAAAAATGTTTCCACCTTCAACACATTCCACCGTCCTGCACATTCAAACGATAATTTTCCAAGTTAAAAAAAAATTCCAGGAATTCCCGTTTTTCCAAACCCTATTTCCCCCCAAAAAACTACGTTGATTTTTGAACTGGAAAAATTCCCGGTTTTCCCGAAATTCCGTAATACCATTTCTCTATTAAAAATGATACAACATTTCTCGACCGCTTTTCCCAAAATTTCCATGAAATTCCCATTAAAAAGAATGAGACATTTTTTAAAGTTCCACAACTCCCACATTTTTTATCCGATTCAAACCATTCCAACTTCAAAATATTCAGCCTGTTCAAGAATTGTGTGCTCCTTTTCAACAATTATAAAAAAATATTCCCGGATTACCTAGAATTCCAAAACTATTCAGCCTATTGGGGAATCGCGGGCTTTCTCTTGACAAATTCCAAAAATTCCCAGATTTCCCAGAATTCCCGGTTTTCCGGGACATTTTTCCCATTCAAAATGAATTGGCCATTTTTTAAACTTCTACCATTTCCACATTTTTTTCCACCTTCAACACATTCCACTATCCTGAACATTCAAATGATCATTTTCCGAGTTAAAAAAAATTCCAGGAATTCCCAAAATCCCCGTTTTTCCAAACTCTATTTTAAAAAAAAAACTATGTTGATTTTTGAACTGGAAAAATTCCCGGTTTTCCCAAAATTCCGTAATACCATTTCTCTATTAAAAATGATACTACAACATTTCTCGACCGCTTTTCCCAAAATTCCCAAATTTCCATGAAATTCCCATTGAAAAGAATGGGACATTTTTCAAAGTTCCACAACTCCCACATTTTTTATCCGATTCAAACCATTCCAACTTCAAAATATTCAGCCTGTTCAAGAATTGTGTGCTCCTTTTCAACAATTATAAAAAAATATTCCCGGATTTCCTAGAATTCCCAAACTGTTTAGCCTATTGGGGAATCGCGGGCTTTCTCTTGACAAATTCCAAAAATTCCCAGATTTCCCAGAATTCCCGGTTTTCCGGGACATTTTTCCCATTCAAAATGAATTGGCCATTTTTCAAACTTCCACCATTTCCACATTTTGTTCCACCTTCAACACATTCCACCGTCCTGCACATTCAAACGATCATTTTCCAAGTTAAAAAAATTCCAGGAATTCCCAGAATTCCTGTTTTTCCAAACACTATTTCCAAAAAAAAAACTAAGTTGATTTTTGAACTGGAAAAATTCCCGGTTTTCCCGAAATTCCGTAATACCATTTCTCTATTAAAAATGATACTACAACATTTCTCGACCGCTTTTCCCAAAATTCCCAATTTTCCATGAAATTCGCATTGAAAAGAATGGGACATTTTTCAAAGTTGCACAACTCCCACATTTTTTATCCGATTCAAACCATTCCAACTTCAAAATATTCAGCCCGTTCAAGAATTGTGTGCTCTTTTTCAACAATTATAAAAAAATATTCCCGGATTTCCTAGTATTCCCAAACTGTTTAGCCTATTGGGGAATCACGGGCTTTCTCTTGACAAATTCAAAAAATTCCCAGATTTCCCAGAATTCCCGGTTTTCCGAGACATTTTTCCCATTCAAAATGAATTGGCCATTTTTTAAACTTCCACCATTTCCACATTTTTTTCCACCTTCAACACATTCCACCATCCTGAACATTCAAACGATCATTTTCCAAGTTCAAAAAAATTCCAGGAATTCCCAAAATCCCTGTTTTTCCAAACCCTATTTCCAAAAAAAAACTATGTTGATTTTTGAACTCGAAAAATTCCCGGTTTTCCCGAAATTCCGTAATACCATTTCTCAATTAAAAATGATACTACAACATTTCTCGACCGCTTTTCCCAAAATTCCCAAATTTCCATGAAATTCCCATTGAAAAGAATGGGACATTTTTCAAAGTTCCACAACTCCCACATTTTTTATCCGATTCAAACCATTCCAACTTCAAAATATTCAGCCTGTTCAACAATTATGTGCTCCTTTTCAACATTATAAAAAAATATTCCCGGATTTCCTAGAATTCCCAAACTGTTCAGCCTATTGGGGAATCACGGGCTTTCTCTTGACAAATTCCAAAAATTCCCAGATTTCCCAGAATTCCAGGTTTTCCTGGACATTTTTCCCACTCAAAATGAATTGGCCATTTTTCAAACTTCCACCATTTCCACATTTTGTTCCACCTTCAACACATTCCACCGTCCTGCACATTCAAACGATCATTTTCCAAGTTAAAAAAATTCCAGGAATTCCCAGAATTCCTGTTTTTCCAAACACTATTTCCAAAAAAAAACTAAGTTGATTTTTGAACTGGAAAAATTCCCGGTTTTCCCGAAATTCCGTAATACCATTTCTCTATTAAAAATGATACTACAGCATTTCTCGACCGCTTTTCCCAAAATTCCAAAATTTCCATGAAATTTCCATTAAAAAGAATGGGACATTTTTCAAAGCTGCACAACTCCCACATTTTTTATCCAATTCAAACCATTCCAACTTCACAAAGTTCCACAACTCCCACATTTTTTATCCGATTCTAACCGTTCCAACTTCAAAATATTCAGCCTGTTCAAGAATTGTGTGCTCCTTTTCAACAATTATAAAAAAATATTCCTAGATTTCCTAGAATTCCCAAACTGTTCAGCCTATTGGGGAATCGCGGGCTTTCTCTTGAAAAATTCCAAAAATTCCCAGATTTCCCAGAATTCCCGGTTTCCTGAGACATTTTTCCCATTCAAAATGAATTGGCCATTTTTTAAACTTCCACCATTTCCACATTTTTTTCCACCTTCAACACATTCCACCATCCTGAACATTCAAACGATAATTTTCCAAGTTCAAAAAAATTCCAGGAATTCCCAAAATCCCCGTTTTTCCAAACCCTATTTCCAAAAAAAAACTATGTTGATTTTTGAACTGGAAAAATTCCCGGTTTTCCCGAAATTCCGTAATACCATTTCTCAATTAAAAATGATACTACAACATTTCTGGACCGCTTTTCCCAAAATTCCCAAATTTCTATGAAATTCGCATTGAAAAGAATGGGACATTTTTCAAAGCTGCACAACTCCCACATTTTTTATCCAATTCAAACCATTCCAACTTCAAAATATGCAGCCTGTTCAGGAATTGTGTGCTCCTTTTCAACAATTATAAAAAAAATTCCACCTTCAACACATTCAATTCATCCTGGAAATTCAAACTGTCATTTTTAAAAGTTAAAAAAAATTCCAGGAATTCCTGTTTTTCTTACACCGTTCCACTGTCAAAACATTCCTCTTAGTCAGGACAAAAACAAGTTGGTTTAAGTACTAGAAAATGTCCCTTTTTTCCCCCAAATTCTGATTTTACACGGGGATTTCAACAACTCTGAATTTGGTAATGAAAACTACAACTAAGATGCACGTTACAATGAAACAGCTGGTGTGTAATAGATACAATACTTGCAGTACAAACACTTTTCAGGGCTCAACAAAAGAATTTCAATGATTATGCTGTCTGTTACTTACGTACACTCAGACTAGTTAAGTACAAACAGCGGTGTGTGTGTGTGTGTGTGTGTGTGTGTGTGTGTGTGTGTGTGTGTGTGTGTGTGTGTGTGTGTGTGTGTGTGTGTGTGTGTGTGTGTGTGTGTGTGTGTGTGTGGCCACGCTGACCCCGTCCATGCGCTCCTGACCGGAAGAATGCATGCTGCATAAATTAGCGGTGATGCGCTGCGACGTAATTATGCTGCTGTCAGGACGGCCTCTCTGCTCAAATTCATTTTAATAAACTTGGTCGCCAAGGTTACCGACCGCTTGGAGGGGAGGAGGGGGGGGGGGGGTCTCGGAGGGGGGGGTCACCTTTGGTGTCAGCGCCCAGCGAAGAGAGAAAGGTGTGCAGGTAGGTGACACACACACCAGAGACGGTGGGAAGAAGAAGGCCAAACCTCACCTGAAGACGGAGCAAGGTAGCAAGGAGAGGGCCAGGTGGGGGGAGGGGGTTTGTGGGGTGGGGGCGGGGTGGGCAGATGGTGGAGTGTATTCTCATTTGTCCTGCCAAAGTGTGTGTGTGTACCAACACTCACCTGCAGCGCACAGCTGCTACACACACTCGCCCACAACACCACACTAAACACTAATAAATACATTTGTTTTCACTAAATACTAATAAATACATGCACATTTTTAATATTTATTCTAATTTGCTTATTTTTTTATTTATTTAATTAATTTTTTTGCCTTTTTAAAGTTGTATCCATTTTGATTTAATGTTGTTTATTTTGTCATTTGTTGAGGAAAATGTAATTTATTGTATTTATTTTATACATATGTATATATGTATATATATTAATTGTATTTTATTGTATTTATTTTATTACAAAATAATTATTATTAATTACATTAATTATTATTATTAAGTGATATTTAGTTTCGTTTAATCCTATTTTGTTTTATTTAACTTGCACAAGTTAAAATATATTTCATGTATGTATTAAAAGGTTATATTTAGTTCAATGTCATTAGGTGCTATTTTATTTTATTTCATTAGTCACCAATAATGAATAAATAAGATCTACGTCGTCAAAAACCGGTCCACAGATGTGTGTTAAAAATTAAATTCTGCTTCTGAAGTGTAGGGGGCGCCCCTGAGCAAGTCTCACTGTGGAAGACTGTTGCTTTAAGGCCAACATGATGTGATATATGAGGTCTGACAGACATTTTTATCCAAAGCCAGCGTCAGAGTGAAATATTGCGACGGAGCTGAATTTATTAATCATTCAATTAACTAAAAGTTCCTCCTCCTCGCAGCGCTTCAGATGAATGGACTGTCTTGCACCTCCACAGCCATGTCGGGAATTTAAACGCCGCCGCACTTCCGCCCGCATTACTCATTCCGCGCTCGCTTTTTATGGCGACTCATTTTTCCGGGTTGTTTGCTTCCCTGCCGTGCCAATGAAAGGAAGGGAGTGAACACTCTTGTCTGTCATCCGCTATCTGTGTCTCTGTGGGTGGAGGCGGGCCGCGAGCGTGCACACACGCAACTTGAAGCTCCGCTCCGTGTGTAAGCTATACCACCTTGAGCTGGCGGGGATGTAAATAAAGTGTCGAGCAGTCCTGTACATACTGTACCCACAGGCACGTACATACTGTACCCACGTGTGTATATACTGTACCAACAGGCACGTACATACTGTACCCACGTGTGTATATACAGTACCCACAGGCACGTACATACTGTACCCACGTGTGTATATACAGTACCCACAGGCACGTACACACTGTACCCACGTGTGTATATACAGTACCCACAGGCACGGACATACTGTACCCACGTGTGTATGTACAGTACCCACAGGCACGTACATACTGTACCCACGTGTGTATATACAGTACCCACAGGCACGTACACACTGTACCCACGTGTGTATATACAGTACCCACAGGCACGTACATACTGTACCCACGTGTGTATATACAGTACCCACAGGCACGTACATACTGTACCCACGTGTGTATATACAGTACCCACAGGCACGTACACACTGTACCCACGTGTGTATATACAGTACCCACAGGCACGTACATACTGTACCCACGTGTGTATATACAGTACCCACAGGCACGTACATACTGTACCCACGTGTGTATATACAGTACCCACAGGCACGTACACACTGTACCCACGTGTGTATATACAGTACCCACAGGCACGTACATACTGTACCCACGTGTGTATATACAGTACCCACAGGCACGGACATACTGTACCCACGTGTGTACATACTGTACCCACAGGCACGTACATACTGTACCCACGTGTGTATATACAGTACCCACAGGCACGTACATACTGTACCCACGTGTGTATATACAGTACCCACAGGCACGTACACACTGTACCCCCGTGTGTATATACAGTACCCACAGGCACGTTAATATTTATAATATAAATATCACCAATACTTGTTAATATTTATAATAACAATATGACTAATACTTGTTAATATTTTTAATAACAATACGACTAATACTTGTTAATATTTATAATAACAATATAACTAATACTTGTTAATATTTATAATAACAATATCACTACTTGTTAATATTTATAATAATATCACTAATACTTGTTAATATTTATAATAACAATATAACTAATACTTGTTAATATTTATAATAACAATATCACTAATACGTGTTAATATTTATAATAATATCACTGATACTTGTTAATATTTATAATAAAAATATAACTAATTCTTGTTAATATTTATAATAACAATATCACTAATACTTGTTCATATTTATAATAAAAATATCACTGATACTTGTTCATATTTATAATAAAATTATCACTGATACTTGTTAATATTTATAATAACAATATAACTAATACTTGTTAATATTTGTAATAACAATATAACTAATACTTGTTAATATTTATAATACCAATATCACTAATACTTGTTAATATTTATAATAACAATATAACTAATACTTGTTAATATTTATAATAACATCACTAATACATGATAATATTTATAATAACAATATAACTAATACTTGTTAATATTGTAATAATATCACTGATACGTGTTAATATTAATAATAACAATATCACTAATACTTGTCAATATTTATAATAACAATATCACTCATACTTGTTAATATTTATAGTAACAATATAACTAATATTTGTTAATATTTATAATAGCAATATAACTAGTACTTGTTGATATGTATATAACAATATAACTAATACTTGTTAATATTTATAATAACAATATCACTAATATTTGTTAATATTTATAATAATATCACTGATACTTGTTAATATTTGAAATAACAATATCACTAATACTTGTTAATATTTATAATAACAATATCACTCATACCTGTTAATATTTATAATAACAATATAACTAATATTTGTTAATATTTATAATAACAATATAACTAATACTTGTTAATATTTATAATAATATCACTGATACTTGTTAATATTTAAAATAACAATATCACTAATACTTGTTAATATTTATAATAAAAATATCACTAATACTTGTTAATATGTATAATAATATCACTAATACTTGTTAATATTTATAATAACAATATAATTAATATTTTTTAATATTTATAATAACAATATTACTAATACTTGTTAATATTTATAATAACAATATCACTAATACTTGTTAATATTTATAATAACAATATCACTAATACTTGTTAATATTTATAATAACAATATCACTAATACTTGTTAATATGTATAATTGTCATGTCTGTGTTCATGTTTTTGTTTGGCCATGTGCTGTTTTGTTTTTTGGACACTTCCTTAGTTCCTGGTTTCACTTCCTGGTTTTGTTTTGTTTCCATGGTTACTCATTAGTTTCACCTGTTCCACGTTTGGACTCACACACACCTGTCTCACGTTTTCACATTGTCATGTCACGCACCTGTTCACAGTTAGTCACGCACCTGTTTTCACTTATCATGTCACTATATAGGCTTTTCTGTTTCTGTTGTTCGTCCTGGCGACATCACACATTCATGCCATGTTCACAGTTCCTTGTCACGTAAGTTTTTGTTTAATGTTCATAGTTCTCCGCCATTGTGCGCGCCTTTTGTTTTGTCATAGTCAAGTTTTTTACCTCCGCTGTGAGCGCCTTTTGTTTGTACCTTTTTTTGAGTTTTGATAGTGTAGAATAAAATCATGTTTTTACCTCCACGCCATGTTTGCTTCAGTTCGTTTGCATCTCGGGAAAGCAACCCACGCAGGAAACTGCATCATAGTCCTTGTACTGACAATAATAATATCACTAATACTTGTTAACATTTATAATAACAATATAACTAATACTTTTTAATATTTATAATAACAATATCACTAATACTTGTTAATATTTATAATAACAATATCACTAATACTTTTTAATATTTATAAAAACAATATCACTAATACTTGTTAATACTCACCAAATGTAATATTTAGAGGGATTTATTCATTGCCTTCATTATAATGAAGTTTATTAACAAGTCATAATGTATACAAAATAAAATTAATGTCTTTCTTCATGATTGTGAACTTTAGGCAAAATTCCCCAAAAAGTTCCCCTTCAAGATGAACTTCTTGACAAGCAGGAAGTGTTTTCTAACAAACAAAACACGTTTCTGCTGAGCTCGGTAAAGAAAAAGTCCTTATTGGTCTCCTTCACGAGGAATGTAGACCCCGAGTGGATCGCTCCGGGGGCCACGAGAGCCTCTCGCTCTTCTTTGCCGTTACATCTTTTTGGCTGAGTGGTCTTTGGGAGCCGTCAGCTCACTGCTGCTTTCTGCCGGCTGACAGGCTCGGGTCAAAGGTCAGCGGTCCGGCGTTAAGAGGGCAGGACGTGACCCATAAGATAAACAGCAGCCTGGAGGAGGGTCATACCAAACCCCCCCCCCCCCCCCACCCCCACTCCCCCTGACCTCATCTCACAGCATGTGACATTTGTTAGCATTGCACGCATCTATTAGCCTGCACGTACTGTACTTAATGTGTGCCTGCATGTACTGTACTTAATGTGTGCCTGCATGTACTGTACTTGATGTGTGCCTGCATGTACTGTACTTAATGTGTGCCTGCATGTACTGTACTTGATGTGTGCCTGCATGTACTGTACTTAATGTGTGCCTGCATGTACTGTACTTAATGTGTGCCTGCATGTACTGTACTTAATGTGTGCCTGCATGTACTGTACTTAATGTGTGCCTGCATGTACTGTACTTGATGTGTGCCTGCATGTACTGTATTTAATGTGTGCCTGCATGTACTGTACTTAATGTGTGCCTGCATGTACTGTACTTGATGTGTGCCTGCATGTACTGTACTTAATGTGTGCCTGCATGTACTGTACTTGATGTGTGCCTGCATGTACTGTACTTGATGTGTGCCTGCATGTACTGTACTTAATGTGTGCCTGCACGTACTGTACTTAATGTGTGCCTGCATGTACTGTACTTGAAGTGTGCCTGCATGTACTGTACTTGATATGTGCCTGCATGTACTGTACTTAATGTGTGCCTGCATGTACTGTACTTGATGTGTGCCTGCATGTACTGTTCTTGAAGTGTGCCTGCATGTACTGTACTTGATGTGTGCCTGCACGTACTGTACTTAATGTGTGCCTGCACGTACTGTACTTAATGTGTGCCTGCACGTACTGTACTTAATGTGTGCCTGCATGTACTGTACTTAATGTGTGCCTGCATGTGCTGTACTTAATGTGTGTCTGCATGTACTGTACTTGATGTGTGCCTGCATGTACTGTACTTGAAGTGTGCCTGCACGTACTGTACTTAATGTGTGCCTGCATGTACTGTACTTAATGTGTGCCTGCACGTACTGTACTTAATGTGTGCCTGCATGTACTGTACTTAATGTGTGCCTGCATGTACTGTACTTAATGTGTGCCTGCATGTACTGTACTTAATGTGTGCCTGCACATACTGTACTTAATGTGTGCCTGCATGTACTGTATTTAATGTGTGCCTGCATGTACTGTACTTAATGTGTGCCTGCATTTACTGTACTTAATGTGTGCCTGCATGTACTGTACTTAATGTGTTCCTGCATGTACTGTACTTGATGTGTGCCTGCATGTACTGTACTTAATGTGTGCCTGCATGTACTGTACTTGATGTGTGCCTGCATGTACTGTACTTAATGTGTGCCTGCATGTACTGTACTTAATGTGTGCCTGCATGTACTGTACTTGATGTGTGCCTGCATGTACTGTACTTAATGTGTGCCTGCATGTACTGTAATTGATGTGTGCCTGCATGTACTGTAATTGATGTGTGCCTGCATGTACTGTAATTGATGTGTGCCTGCATGTACTGTAATTGATGTGTGCCTGCATGTACTGTAATTGATGTGTGCCTGCATGTACTGTAATTGATGTGTGCCTGCATGTACTGTAATTGATGTGTGCCTGCATGTACTGTACTTAATGTGTGCCTGCATGTACTGTACTTAATGTGTGCCTGCATGTACTGTACTTAATGTGGGCCTGCATGTACTGTACTTAATGTGTGCCTGCATGTACTGTACTTGATGTGTGCCTGCATGTACTGTACTTAATGTGTGCCTGCATGTACTGTACTTGATGTGTGCCTGCATGTACTGTACTTAATGTGTGCCTGCATGTACTGTACTTAATGTGTGCCTGCATGTACTGTACTTAATGTGGGCCTGCATGTACTGTACTTAATGTGTGCCTGCATGTACTGTACTTAATGTGTGCCTGCATGTACTGTACTTAATGTGTGCCTGCATGTACTGTACTTAATGTGGGCCTGCATGTACTGTACTTAATGTGGGCCTGCATGTACTGTACTTAATGTGTGCCTGCACGTACTGTACTTAATGTGTGCCTGCATGTACTGTACTTGAAGTGTGCCTGCTCAGACATTTAATGGATGGCAGACCTAAAGACGCTGAAGGGAATGAAGATAAAGACGCAGTGATAAAAGCAACCTGCCCGGTCCGTTACAACACACGCCGTGCGCACCTGCACGCACCTACGCGGCAGACATGATGGATGGACTTCCAAACGCGGGCCTAAAGAGTGGAAGAAATGTTTGCTTCTCTTTGAGTAATGGAGCCATGAATCACGGCAGAGATCTTGTCAATTACCGAGACAAATAAAGGTGCCGTATATCACGGGCGCCCATTAGAACATGTTCAACACATTTAAAGTGATCCAAATGATGTGCAGTCGTGGTGTTGTTGCGGCTGGGAGGGCGGTGTTGTTGCGGCTGGGAGGATGGTGTCGTTGCGGCTGGGAGGATGGTGTCGTTGCATGTGATGGTGCACACCGACTGGCGTCGCAAAACACTTTAACGTCGTCACCATTGATGACGAAGTAGCATCACACGCACATAGCACTTGGGGATCACTCCAGCAGCACTGAGAGCGGCCTCGGCCGAACTACCCAGAGGTAACGTTGCAATGTTCAATGGCAACAAAGAAGTTGACTCGGAAAACACATCCATCATATTGCAGTCTACACGTATCTCTTATGTGTGACTGCCATCATATTGCAGTCTACACGTATCTCTTATGTGTGACTGCCATCATATTGCAGTCTGCACGTATCTCTTATGTGTGACTGCCATCATATTGCAGTCTGCACGTATCTCTTATGTGTGACTGCCATCATATTGCAGTCTACATGTATCTCTCATGTGTGACTGCCATCATATTGCAGTCTACACGTATCTCTCATGTGTGACTGCCATCATATTGCAGTCTACACGTACCTCTTATGTGTGACTGCCATCATATTGCAGTCTAGAGGTATCTCTTATGTGTGACTGCCATCATATTGCAGTCTACACGTATCTCTTATGTGTGACTGCCATCATATTGCAGTCTACACGTATCTCTTATGTGTGACTGCCATCATATTGCAGTCTACATGTATCTCTCATGTGTGACTGCCATCATATTGCAGTCTACAGGTATCTCTTATGTGTGACTGCCATCATATTGCAGTCTACAGGTATCTCTTATGTGTGACTGCCATCATATTGCAGTCTACATGTATCTCTCATGTGTGACTGCCATCATATTGCAGTCTACACGTAGCTCTTATGTGTGACTGCCATCATATTGCAGTCTACACGTATCTCTTATGTGTGACTGCCATCATATTGCAGTCTAGAGGTATCTGTTATGTGTGACTGCCATCATATTGCAGTCTACACGTATCTCTTATGTGTGACTGCCATCATATTGCAGTCTACATGTATCTCATGTGTGACTGCCATCATATTGCAGTCTACACGTATCTCTTATGTGTGACTGCCATCATATTGCAGTCTACATGTATCTCTCATGTGTGACTGCCATCATATTGCAGTCTACACGTATCTCTTATGTGTGACTGCCATCATATTGCAGTCTACACGTATCTCTTATGTGTGACTGCCATCATATTGCAGTCTACATGTATCTCTCATGTGTGACTGCCATCATATTGCAGTCTACACGTATCTCTTATGTGTGACTGCCATCATATTGCAGTCTACACGTATCTCTTATGCGTGACTGCCATCTACTGGTCACACTTATCATCACACCATGCACCAAATAAAATAGCTTGGAGGTCGGTAAGCACAACCAACATAATTCCGTACATTAGGCGCACCGGGTTATAAGGCGCACTGTGGATTTTTGAGAAAATGAAAGGATTTTAAGTGCGCCTTATAGTCCGAAAAATACGGTAAATGTGATCTCTGAAAGGGGTACAAATTATATCCAAAGCAGGACCCCCACCCAGACATACTACACTAGTATTAGTATTGTTTAGTATTGTTTTTCAAAATACATCCTGTTTTTTCCACATAGCTTGTGGAAAAAACAAGATGTATTTTGTTATTTTCATTACAAGTGGGTCAATTCACTAGTATTAGAAAATATTCCTATTAGACAGGTGGGGTTAGGGTTAGGGTTAGGTTTGGGTTGGGGTTAGGGTTGGGGTTAGGGTTAGGTTTAAGGTAAGGGTTAGGGTTAGGGTTAGGGTTGGGGTCAGGGTTAGGGTTAGGTTTAAGGTTAGGGTTAGGGTTAGGGTTGGGGTCAGGGTTAGGGTTAGGGTTAGGGTTAGGTTTAAGGTTAGGGTTAGGGTTGGGGTCAGGGTTAGGTTTAAGGTTAGGCTTAGGGTTAGGGTTGGGGTCAGGGTTAGGGTTGGGGTCAGGGTTAGGGTTAGGTTTAAGGTTAGGGTTAGGGTTGGGGTCAGGGTTAGGGTTAGGTTTAAGGTTACGGTTAGGGTTGGGGTTTGGGTCAGGGTTAGGGTTAGGTTTAAGGTTAGGGTTAGGGTTAGGTTTAAGGTTAGGGTTAAGGTTAGGGTTAGGGTTAGTTTTGGGTTATGGTTAGGGTTAGGTTTAAGGTTAGGTTTAGGGTAGGGGTCAGGGTTAGGGTTAGGTTTATGGTAAGGATTTAGGGTTAGGGTTAGGGTTAGGGTTAGGGTTGGGGTTAGGGTTAGGGTTGGGGGAGGGGTTAGGGTTAGGGTTAGGGTTGGGGTAGGGTTAGGGTTAGGGTTAGGGTTGGGGTTAGGGTTAGGTTTAAGGTTAGTGTTAGGGTTAGGGTTGGGGTCAGGGTTAGGGTTATGGTTAGGGTTAGGTTTAAGGTTAGGGTTAGGGTAGGGGTCAGGGTTAGGGTTAGGTTTAAGGTTAGGGTTGGGGTTAGGGTTAGGGTTGGGGTTAGGGTTAGGTTTAAGGTTAGTGTTAGGGTTAGGGTTGGGGTCAGGGTTAGGGTTAGGTTTAAGGTTAGGGTTGGGGTTAGGGTTAGGGTTGCCACGTGTGATGGGTTAGGGTTAGGGTTAGGGTTAGGGTTGGGTTAGGGTTAGGGTTGGGTTAGGGTTAGGGTTAGGTTTAAGGTTAGGGTTGGGGTTAGGGTTACCACGTGTGATGTTGTCACATGAACAATTAGAGGGAACTTTGGGTGTGATATCATAAAAAAATGGCTTTGAACCAAAAAAAAAAAACCCGAGAGGGGAGTCGGGTCCTACATTTGGGGGTGGTCTCTGTGGCAGACTCGTCGTTCCAAGTTCACGCAGCGCTGATCTAAGTACATAATGAAGTGTGACATATCAAACCAAGGCACTAATGGGCTGTGAAGTCGTTAGTGAACTCTCCACACACACACACACACACACACACACACACACACACACACACACACACACACACACACACACACACACACACACACACACACACACACACACACACACACAGTGTAAGTGGCTAACCAAGCCACTTGGAGGATGTGACCACCATCATCCCGACAAGACAAGTGTTTCACTGTAAGGACGGACATGAAGGTCAAGTGGAGGTCACACGTCATTAGACGTCATCCAGCCCGGCAGTAAGAAGTGTATCGCGGCTCTGCGGATGAAGTCAGACGTGACGCGAGGTAAGTTGCGGATGGAAATGCGAGCGAGTGTGCCGCTGACATGATGCTGCTGCCTGACACTTGGCACTTTGACAACACAGACTGGAGGACGGAGGGAGGAGGACTTTGGCTTTGCATAGTATCAATCAATCAATCAATCAATCAATCAATCAATCAATCAATCAATGTTTACTTATATAGCCCTAAATCACAAGTGTCTCAAAGGGCTGCACAAGCCACAACGACATCCTCGGTTCAGTCCAGTCCATAGTAGATCTAACATAATTGTGAGAGTCCAGTCCATAGTGGATCTAACATAATAGTGAGAGTCCAGTCCATAGTGGATCTAACATAATAGTGAGAGTCCAGTCCATAGTGGATCTAACATAATAGTGAGAGTCCAGTCCATAGTGGATCTAACATAATAGTGAGAGTCCAGTCCATAGTGGATCTAACATAATAGTGAGAGTCCAGTCCATAGTGGATCTAACATAATAGTGAGAGTCCAGTCCATAGTGGATCTAGCATAATAGTGAGTCCAGTCCATGGTGGATCTAACATAATAGTGAGAGTCCAGTCCATAGTGGATCTAACATAATAGTGAGAGTCCAGTCCATGGTGGATCTAACATAATAGTGAGAGTCCAGTCCATAGTGGATCTAACATAATAGTGAGAGTCCAGTCCATAGTGGATCTAACATAATAGTGTGAGAGTCCAGTCCATAGTGGATCTAGCATAATAGTGAGTCCAGTCCATAGTGGATCTAACATAATAGTGAGAGTCCAGTCCATAGTGGATCTAACATAATAGTGAGAGTCCAGTCCATAGTGGATCTAACATAATAGTGAGAGTCCAGTCCATAGTGGATCTAACATAATAGTGAGAGTCCAGTCCATAGTGGATCTAACATAATAGTGAGAGTCCAGTCCATAGTGGATCTAACATAATAGTGAGAGTCCAGTCCATAGTGGATCTAACATAATAGTGAGAGTCCAGTCCATAGTGGATCTAACATAATAGTGTGAAAGTCCAGTCCATAGTGGATCTAACATAATAGTGAGAGTCCAGTCCATAGTGGATCTAACATAATAGTGAGAGTCCAGTCCATAGTGGATCTAACATAATAGTGAGAGTCCAGTCCATAGTGGATCTAACATAATAGTGAGAGTCCAGTCCATAGTGGATCTAACATAATAGTGAGAGTCCAGTCCATAGTGGATCTAACATAATAGTGAGAGTCCAGTCCATAGTGGATCTAACATAATAGTGAGAGTCCAGTCCATAGTGGATCTAACATAATAGTGAGAGTCCAGTCCATAGTGGATCTAACATAATAGTGTGAAAGTCCAGTCCATAGTGGATCTAACATAATAGTGAGAGTCCAGTCCATAGTGGATCTAACATAATAGTGAGAGTCCAGTCCATAGTGGATCTAACATAATAGTGTGAGAGTCCAGTCCATAGTGGATCTAACATAATAGTGTGAAAGTCCAGTCCATAGTGGATCTAACATAATAGTGAGAGTCCAGTCCATAGTGGATCTAACATAATAGTGAGAGTCCAGTCCATAGTGGATCTAACATAATAGTGAGAGTCCAGTCCATAGTGGATCTAACATAATAGTGTGAGAGTCCAGTCCATAGTGGATCTAACGTAATAGTGAGAGTCCAGTCCATAGTGGATCTAACGTAATAGTGAGAGTCCAGTCCATAGTGGATCTAACATAATAGTGTGAGTCCAGTCCATAGTGGATCTAACATAATAGTGAGAGTCCAGTCCATAGTGGATCTAACATAATAGTGAGAGTCCAGTCCATAGTGGATCTAACATAATAGTGAGAGTCCAGTCCATAGTGGGGCCAGCAGGAGACCATCCCGAGCGGAGACGGGTCAGCAGCACAGAGATGTCCCCAACCAATGCACAGGCGAGCGGTCCACCCCGGGTCCCGACTCTGGACAGCCAGCACTTCATCCATGTAGAGTAGAGTATTAGAGTTTTAACTTGCACTTACAGATGTAGCGACCAACTGTAGTTACTGACAGTGGTTTTCTGAAGTGTTCCTGAGCCCCATGTGGTGATATCCTTTACACACTGAAGTGGCTTTTTGATGCAGTACCGCCTGAGGCACCCAAGGTGCGTAATATCATGGCTTACGTGCAGTGATTTCTCCAGATTCTCTGAACCTTTTGATGATATCACGGAGCGTAGATGGCGAAATCCCTAAATTCCTTGCAATAGCTTGGTTGAGAAATGTTGCTCTTAAACAATTTGCTCAGGCATTTGTTGACAAAGTGGTGACCCTCGCCCCGTCCTTGTTTGTGAACCACTGAGCTGCTTTTATACCCAATCATGGCACCCACCTGTTCCCAATTAGCCTGTTCACCTGTGGGATGTTCCAAAATAAGTCTTTGATGAGCACTCCTCAACTCTCTCTGTCTTTTTTGCCACTTGTGCCAGCTTTTTTTTGGAAACATGTTGCAGGCATCAAATTCCAAATGAGCTAATATTTGCAAAAAAAAACAAACAAAGTTTAGCAGTTCCGACGTTAAATTATGTTGTCTTTGTGGTCTATTTTTATTGACCATTTTACACAACTTCACCGGTGCTCTAGAAGCGAGCCCTGCGGGACACCACAGTCCCGGGCACAGCAACGCCAGACTCCAAGCTCTCCGCCGTGTGTGTACCTAATGTTTAGTCCGGCGAGTGCGGCAGAGCGATTAGAAGAGAAGAAGAGTGGAAACGAGAGACGCACTAAAAGCTTGTCAGTCCCTCTTAATTATTCTAATTGCTGAGCTTAGACCACGACTACACGACTTAGACCATGACTACACTACTTGGATCACGTTAACACAACTTAGACTACGTTAACACGACTTAGACCATGACTACACTACTTACACCACGAATACACGACTTGGACCACGTTAACACGACTTACACCACGACTACACGACTTAAACCATGACTACACGACTTAGACTATGTTAACACAACTTAGACCACGTTAACACGACTTAAACCACGTTAACACGACTTACACCACGACTACACGACTTAAACCATGACTACACGACTTAGACTACGTTAACACAACTTAGACCACGTTAACACGACTTAAACCACGTTAACACGACTTAGACCACGTTAACAAGACTTAAACCACGTTAACACGACTTAAACCATGACTACACGACTTAGACTACGTTAACACAACTTAGACCACGTTAACACGACTTAAACCACGTTAACACGACTTAGACCACGTTAACAAGACTTAAACCACGTTAACACGACTTAGACCACCTTAACACGACTTAGACCACGTTAACGCGACTTAGAACACAATAACACGACTTAGACCACGTTAACACGACTTAGACCACAACTACACGACTTAGACCACGTTTACACGACTTAGACAACAACTACATGACTTAGTCCACGACTACACGACTTAGACCTCGTCAACACGACTTAGACCACGTTAACACAACTTAGACCACGTTAACACGACTTAGACCACGTTAACACGACTTAGAACACAATAACACGACTTAGACCACGACTACACGACTTAGATCACGTTAACACAACTTAGACCATGACTACACGACTTAAACCATGACTACACGACTTAGACCTTGACTACATGACTTAGACCACGACTACACGACTTAAACCACGTTAACACAACTTAGACCACGTTAACACGGCTTAGACCATGACTACACGACTTAGACCACGTTAACACAACTTAGACTACGTTAACACGACTTAGACCATGACTACATGACTTGGACCCCGTTAACACGACTTAGACCATGACTACATGACTTGGACCACGTTAACACGACTTAGACCAGGACTACACGACTTAGATCACGTTAACACAACTTAGACCACGTTAACACAACTTAGACCCCGTTAACACGACTTAGACCATGACTACATGACTTGGACCCCGTTAACACGACTTAGACCATGACTACACGACTTAGACCATGACTACACGACTTAGATCACGTTAACACGACTTAGACTACAATGACACGACTTAAACCACGTTAACACAACTTAGATCACGTTAACACGACTTAGACAACAACTACATGACTTAGTCCACGACTACACGACTTAGACCTCGTCAACACGACTTAGACCATGTTAACACGACTTAGACCACGTTAAGACGACTTAGACCACGTTAAGACGACTTAGACCATGACTACACGACTTGGACCATGTTAACCCGACTTAGACTATGTTGACACGACTTAGACCACGTTAACCCGACTTAGACTATGTTACCACGACTTAAACCACGTTACCACTGTTCACCTGTGGGATGTTCCAAAATAAGTCTTGGACGAGCATTCCTCAACTCTCTCACTCTTTTTTGCCACTTGTGCCAGCTTTTTTTTTTGAAACATGTCGCAGGCATCAAATTCCAAATGAGCTAATATTTGCAACAAAAAAAAACAAAGTTTTAAATTATGTTGTCTTTGCGGTCTATTTTTATTGACCATTTCACACAACTTCACCGCTGCTCTAGAAGCGAGCCCTGCGGGACACCACAGTCCCGGGCACAGCAACGCCAGACTCCAAGCGTGTGTGTACCTAATGTTTAGTCCGGCGAGTGCGGCAGAGCGATTAGAAGAGAAGAAGAGCGGAAACGAGAGACGCACTAAAAGCTTGTCAGTCCCTCTTAATTATTCTAATTGCTGAGCGCAAGCTTCACGCCCAACTCCAGCATTCCCCCTGGCAACACACACACACACACACACACACACACACACACACACACACACACACACACACACACACACGCCTTGAAAGCGCTCATCCTCCCTCCTTTTGGTCCTACCCCCCCCCCCCCCCCCCCCACGTCTATCAGCACCCCTCCACCCCCGGAGCGGACCCTCTCATCCCTCCTCGCCTACTCCCACCCCGCCGCTGCTTCCGACTGGATTAAAAGTACTTTTCATTACCCGTGTGGGAGATACGGCACTTAAAAATCACCCCCATTATCATTTTTCACCCGGCAAACAGCGCACGCTCTCCCAGAGACATAATTACCACGCCCTGTCACAGCGGCGAGATGGAGGATGCTGATTCCCGGTCTGGGCCGCCTGTGTGTGCGTGTGTGTGTGTGTGTGTGTGTGTGTGTGTGTGTGTGTGTGTGTGTGTGTGTGTGTGTGTGTGTGTGTGTGTGTGTGTGTGTGTGTGTGCGTGTGCGTGTGTGTTTATAAGAAGCCGCCTGCTTCCCTTATTGATATTAAAACTGCTGCATAAACCGCCGTTTAAAAGGAGTGTCAGAAGAGGGGAGAAGATCCTCTCCAATCACAAAGTGCAGCACGCATCACTGGAACCTTCTGAAGGTCTGAGGATAACACGAGACCGCTGCAGGGTCCCCCCCCGGTTCAGTTCCCCCCCCCGTCATCGCCTAAGACCGACGGGACTGGAAGTCATGCCATGAATGTGATTTAATGGCCGTGTCTGCCACTAATGTGCTGAGGTGCACAGACCTACCTCGGTATCACCCGAGACCTTGTCCCTGGTTGTCACCTGGACCACGACTTAGACCATAACTACACGACGTAGACCACGACTACACCACTTAGACCACATTAACACCACTTAGACCATAACTACACGACGTAGACCACGACTACACCACTTAGACCACGTAAACACGACTTAGACCATGCACTAGTATGCACTTCAATGCACTAGTATGCACTTCAATGCACTAGTATGCACTTCAATGCACTAGTATGCATGTCAATGCACTAGTATGCACTTCAATGCACTAATATGCACTTCAATGCACTAGTATGGACTTCAATGCAGTAGTACACACTTCAATGCACTAGTACACACTTCAATGCACTAGTACACACTTCAATGCACTAGTATGCATTTCAATGCAAAAGTATGCACTAATATGCACGTCAATGCACTAATATGCACGTCAATGCACTTGTATGCACTTCAATGCACTAGTATGCACTTCAATGTATTAACATGTACTTCAATGCACTAGTATGCACTTCAATGCACTAGTACACACTCCAATGCACTTGTATGCACTTCAATGTATTAACATGCACTTCAATGCACTGGTATGCACTTCAATGCACTAGTATGCACTTCAATGCACTGGTATGCACTTCAATGCACTAGTACACACTTCAATGCACTGGTATGCACTTCAATGCACTAGTACACACTTCAATGCACTAGTATGCACTTCAATGCACTAGTATGCACTTCAATGTATTAATATGCACTTAAATGCACTGGTATGCACTTCAATGCACTAGTACACACTTCAATGCACTAGTACACACTCCAATGCACTAGTATGCACTTCAATGTATTAATATGCACTTTAATGCACTAGTATGCACTTCAATGCACTAGTAGGCACTTCAATGCACCAGTACGCACGTCAATGCACTAGTATGCACTTCAATGCACCAGTACGCACGTCAATGCACTAGTATGCACTTCAATGCACTAGTACACACTTCAATGCACTAGTACGCACTTCAATGCACTAGTATACACTTCAATGCACTAGTATGCACTTCAATGCAGTAGTATGCACTTCAATGCACTAGTACACACTTCAATGCACTAGTACACACTTCAATGCACTAGTATGCATTTCAATGCAAAAGTATGCACTAATATGCACGTCAATGCACTAATATGCACGTCAATGCACTTGTATGCACTTGTATGCACTTCAATGTATTAACATGCACTTCAATGCACTGGTATGCACTTCAATGCACTAGTATGCACTTCAATGCACTGGTATGCACTTCAATGCACTAGTACACACTTCAATGCACTGGTATGCACTTCAATGCACTAGTACACACTTCAATGCACTAGTATGCACTTCAATGCACTAGTATGCACTTCAATGTATTAATATGCACTTAAATGCACTGGTATGCACTTCAATGCACTAGTACACACTTCAATGCACTAGTACACACTCCAATGCACTAGTATGCACTTCAATGTATTAATATGCACTTTAATGCACTAGTATGCACTTCAATGCACTAGTAGGCACTTCAATGCACCAGTACGCACGTCAATGCACTAGTATGCACTTCAATGCACCAGTACGCACGTCAATGCACTAGTATGCACTTCAATGCACTAGTACACACTTCAATGCACTAGTACGCACTTCAATGCACTAGTATACACGTCAATGCACTAGTATGCACTTCAATGCAGTAGTATGCACTTCAATGCACTAATATGCACTTCAGTGCATTAGTATGCACTTCAATGCACTAGTACACACTTCAATGCACTAGTACGCACTCCAATGCACTAGTATGCACTTCAATGCACTAGTATACACTTCAATGCAGTAGTATGCACTTCAATGCACTAATATGCACTTCAATGCACTAGTACGCACTTCAATGCACTAGTACATACTTCAATGCACTAGTACACACTCCAATGCACTAGTATGCACTTCAATGCACTAGTACACATTTCAATGCACTAGTACACACTCCAATGCACTAGTATGCACTTCAATGCACCAGTACGCACGTCAATGCACTAGTATGCACTTCAATGCACCAGTACGCACGTCAATGCACTAGTATGCACTTCAATACACTAGTATGCATTTCAATGCACTAGTATGCATTTTAATGCACTATAGTGCATTGAAATGCATACTATTGTATGCACTTCAATGCACTAGTATGCACTTCAATGCACTAGTATGCATTTCAATGCACTAGTATGCATTTCAATGCACTATAGTGCATTGAAATGCATACTATCGTATGAACTTCAATGCACTAGTATGCACTTCAATGCACTAGTATGCACTTCAATGCACCAGTACGCACGTCAATGCACTAGTATGCACTTCAATGCACTTCAATGCACTAGTATGCATTTCAATGCACTAGTATGCACTTCAATGCACTAGTATGCATTTCAATGCACTAGTATGCATTTCAATGCACTAGTATGCATTTCAATGCACTAGTATGCACTTCAATGCACTAGTATGCACTTCAATGCACCAGTACACACGTCAATGCACTAGTATGCACTTCAATGCACTTCAATGCACTAGTATGCATTTCAATGCACTAGTATGCACTTCAATGCACTAGTATGCATTTCAATGCACTAGTATGCACTTCAATGCACTAGTATGTACTTCAAAGCTGCCTATGAATTTCGACAAACTTCATTCATTGGATACAGGAAGTTATGAGCAGTGTCCGGACACGTTTAAAGGTCTTCACGGAGGATTGTGAAGTACCCAGCAGGACTTGGACGCTGCACGGGGATCTGCTCACATATATATATATATATATATATATATATATATATATATATATATATATATATATATATATATATATATATATATATAAATATATATATATATATATATATATATATATATATATATATATATATATATATATATATATATATATATATATATATATATATATATATATATATATATATATATATATATATATATATATATATGTGTGTGTGTGTGTGTATATAGTGTATGTTGGTGGAGGGTTGAGTGAGCAAAAAGTCAGGTGAGTGGATTGTAAAGTTAGGCAAACATGAGCTCCCAGGTCTAATTATGACACAGGGGAGGTGCGGCACAGGCGGCAGAGCCAGATTGACTAGGTTGCGGCGCATGCTGAAGGCGGCAAGAAGCAGCCGGGTCGTTTGTAAACAGGTAACGATGCGGGCCAGGTGTGTGAGCATATGTAGCAATGAGCAGCGGCACCAGGGAGGAAGTCATGTGGGAGGAGCAGAGGGAGGATCTCATTAGGTGGAATTTACTACGCTCAAAGTGGCCGCGCAGATTTATGGCCGGGGTTAAATGAGCTCGTCTGCCGGGGTGGCGAGCTCCGCCCACACCCGCTAATTGTCACGGTGATGATGGCGGGCTCCGCCCACACTCGCTAATTGTCACGGTGATGATGAGGACCACTGGGGAGGACGTGTCAGCTGGCGTCACTTCCACCCTGCTCTGTGGGTGCGCTTGCTCAAGAGCTGAGTCAGCTTGTATATGCACAATTTCACGCGGGACTTGTGCGTGATATCATGTGCGATACAAGCAGTCCTGCTGCAGCGTGTTTACTTGTGTGTGATATCATGTGCAATACACCCAGTCCTACTGCAGCGTGTTTACTTGTGTGTGATATCATGTGCGATACAAGCAGTCGTGCTGTGTGTTGTGTAATATCATGTGCGATACAAGCAGTCCTGCTGCAGCGTGTTTACTTGTGTGTGATATGTGCGATACAAGCAGTCCTTCAGGGTGTTTACTTGTGTGTGATATCATGTGCGAGACAAGCAGTCCTGCAGCATGTTCACTTGTGTGTGATATCATGTGCAATACAAGAAGTCCTGCAGTGTGTTCACTTGTGTGTGATATCATGTGCGGGACAAGCAGTCCTGCAGCGTGTTCACTTGTGTGTGATATGTTCGATACAAGCAGTCCTGCAGCGTGTTTACTTGTGTCATATCACGCACAAGTGAACAATCTGAAGGACTTCTTGAATCGCACATGATATCACACACAAGTAAACACGCTGCAGGACTGCTTGTATCGCACATTATATATATCACACACAAAAATTTGAAGGACTGCTTGTATCGCACATGATATCACACACAAGTAAACACGCTGCAGGACTGCTGGTATCGCACATGATATCACACACAAGTAAACAATCTGAAAGACTGCTTCTTTCGCACATGATATCACACACAAGTAAACACGCTGCAAGACTGCTAGTATCGCACATGATAGATAACACACACACACAAATCTGAAGGACTGCTTGTTTCGCACATGATATCACACACAAGTAAACACGCTGCAGGACTGCCTATATCGCACATCAGGACTGCTTGTATCGCACATGATATCACACTCAAGTAAACAATCTGAAGGACTGCTTGTATCGCACATGATATCACACACAAGTAAACACTCTGAAGGACTGCTGGTATCGCACATGATATCACACACAAGTAAACACGCTGCAGGACTGCTTGTATCGCACATGATATCACACACAAGTAAACACACTGCTGGACTGCTGGTATCACACATGATATCACACACAAGTAAACACACTGCAGGACTGCTTGTATCGCACATGATATCACACACAAGCAAAACACACTGCATGAATGCTTGTATCGCACATGATAGATACCACACACACAAATCTGAAGGACTGCTTGTATCGCACATGATATCACACTCAAGTAAACAACCGAAAGGACTGTAAACATTCTGAAGGACTGCTTGTATCGCACATGATATCACACACAAGTAAACACGCTGCATGACTGCTTGTATAACACATGATATCACACACAAGTAAACACACTGCAGGACTGCTGGTATCGCACATGATATCACACACAAGTAAACACACTGCTGGACTGCTGGTATTGCATATGATATCACACACAAGTAAACACACTGCAAGACTGCTGGTATTGCACATGATATCACACACAAGTAAACACACTGCTGGACTGCTGGTATTGCACATGATATCACATTAAAGTAAACAATCGAAAGGACTGCTTGTATCGCACATCATATCACACACAAGTAAACACACTGCAAGACTGCTGGTATTGCACATGATATCACACACAAGTAAACACACTGCTGGACTGCTGGTATTGCACATGATATCACACTCAAGGAAACAATCGAAAGGACTGCTTGTATCGCACATGATATCACACACAAGTAAACACACTGCTGGACTGCTGGTATCGCACATGATATCACACTCAAGTAAACAATCGAAATGACTTCTTGTATCGCACATGATATCACACACAAGTAAACACACTGCATGACTGCTTGTATAACACATGATATCACACACTAGTAAACACACTGCAGGACTGCTGGTATCGCACATGATATCACACACAAGTAAACACGCCTAAAATCCTTCACATATTCCAGAAAATCTTTGACTTCAAGTGACGTTTATACCAGCAGCAGGTTTCAACTAGACTGGAGATGAAAGTGAACCATGACATCATGATAGAATGTTCTAGAAGCATCGTTGTGGAGAGCATTCATTTGGGAAGAAGAAGAGTATTTCCAAAGGTAAACAAGGACGTGTTGGTGGGGAGCGTTTAGCCACAATCAATGAAGGTGTGGACAGAAGGCTTCCAGAGCCTCTGCCTTCATGTGCATCCTTCATCACATCTGCAAGGTAAACATCTTTAAGAGCAGATGGAGGACATTAAACTTGCAGATTGAGCGTGACCCCCCACCGCCCCTCACTCGCTCCCTCCCCAGGCCTGTCTGGAGCTCAGGACTCCTGTCTGCGGAGAACAAGGACGGGGCAACGGCACAGAGCGGCCATGCTTTCATGCTCGGCTTCCATTTAAATACGAGACTGACAGGGAACATGGCGCCATTAAGGCGTCCCGAGGAGGAGGAGGAGGAGGAGGAGATGGACGGACAAAACCCCACCGGGGGGGAAGGGAGGCGGGGGACCAGAACTAGTCCATTTAGTACCAGCTTACACCCAAAAACTGCCATGACTTAATTTCAAAGCGAGCTACATGTTTACACTTGCAGGTTCAAACACTGAACTATCTATTAAACAGGACAAGAAGCAAGGAATCAAATAGAGACAGGATTCAATTTAGTTTTGAGGAAACAGTTCCACGCCTCCCCATTTATTCGGGCATTCTCATGAACTCATTATGCAGCAGCTGCACTGGGTCGTAAACAGTTCAGACAAAAAGTGCTTGGAGCAGTGTCAGGTTTGCCCCCTGTCTGCTCGTAGATTTCGGGTCCTGATAAGGCCCTTCCTGTGGCTGTCCAGATCTGAGAAACCGACACCTCTACGGCGCATTCCATCACCAGCGCCTCCATGGAAATGCCCCCCCTCTACCTCAAAGAACCACTCACCCCCAAATCCTCCACACGACAGGCTAATCTCCTCCAACCTCCGAGGACAAAGCTCCGAACTATGGGAGACCGGGCTTTCTGCTTTTCCGCTCCCAGTCTGTGGGACGCTCTCCCTGACCACCTGAGGGCACCACAGACTGTGAATGCTTTTTAAAATAGGCTTAAAAACCCTTCTTTTTAAAAAAGCCTTTTTTTTAGATATGTGTGCTAGTTCTAGCTATTAGGCTGTTCTAGTTTTTGTTTTTTTTACTATTTATTTTACTTGTATGGGGCAGCTATTTGTGGTTTTAGCGTTGTTGTTTTTTGTTTTTTTTAAATGCACTTTGAGGTTGTTTGCTCAATGCAATAGATTTTCCTCAGTTCGACGCCCCTGCGGCATACTGTACAAGCCTAATAATTCTAACGTATATCTGTCAGTAGACTCGCTATGGAAGCGCTAAAAACTACTGGCACAACAAAGATGGTGGGTAGCAGACGCTGTCGAAGTGGAGGCACGTGAATAAAACCGCCCTGAAGAGACTGTCAGAAAGCGACTTGGAGATGATTTGTAAAACATCATCTATGCAACATTTTGGTAAATGGTAAATGGGTTACACTGGTATAGCGCTTTTCTACCTCAAAGCACTTTGACACTATTTCCACATTCACACACACACACATTCACACACTGATGGCGGGAGCTGCCATGCAAGGCCCTAACCACGACCCATCAGGAGCAAGGGTGGAGTGTATTGCTCAAGGACTCAACGGACGTGACGAGGTTGGTGGAAGGTGGGGATCCCAATTTTAAAAAAAACTATTGATAGTTTTCCTTGACAATCATAAAAACAGTAAAAAGAAAACAACTAATAATGATAGCTTTCCTTGGCAATAATAAAAAACAGTAAAAAAAACAACAACTAATAATGATAGTTTTCCTTGGCAATAATTAAAAACAGTAAAAAAAACAAAAAAAAACTAATAATTATAGTTTTCCTTGGCAATAATAAAAAAACAGTAAAAAAGAAATTGCATTAATGATAGTTTTCCTTGACAATAACAATAAACAGTTAAAAAAAACTGTATTGATAGTTTTCCTTGACGATAATAAAAAATTGCTAACAACAAACTGTAATAATGATGGTTTTCCTTAAAAATAATACAAACAGTAAAAAAAAACTAATGATAGTTTTCCTTGACAATAATACAAAACAATAAAATAAACTATTGATAGTTTTCCTTGACAATAATAAAAAATAGTAAAAAAAACTGTATTGATAGTTTTCATGACGATAAAAAAACAGCAAATAAAAAACTAATAATGATAGTTTTATTTGACAATAATAAAAAATAGTTAAAAAAACAGTATTGATAGTTTTCCTTGACGATAATAAAAAAACTCTGTAATAATGATGGTTTTCCTTGAAAATAATAAAAACAGTAAAAAAAAACTAATGATAGTTTTCCTTGACAATAATACAGAACAATAAAATAAACTATTGATAGTTTTCCTTGACAATAATAAAAAATAGTAAAAAAAACTGTATTGATAGTTTTCATGACGATAAAAAAACAGCAAATAAAAAACTAATAATGATAGTTTTATTTGACAATAATAAAAAATAGTTAAAAAAACAGTATTGATAGTTTTCCTTGACGATAATAAAAAAACTCTGTAATAATGATGGTTTTCCTTGAAAATAATAAAAACAGTAAAAAAAACTAATGATAGTTTTCCTTGACAATAATAAAAAACAATTAAAAAAAATATTGATAGTTTTCCTTGACAATCATAAAAACAGTAAAAAAAATAAACAAACAAACAGCTAATAATAATAGTTTTCCTTGGCAATAATAAAAAAACAGTAAAAAAAACTAAAACTAATAATGATAGTTTTCCTTGGCAATAATAAAAATACAGTAAAAAATAAATTGCATTAATGATAGTTTTCCTTGACAATAACAATAAACAGTTAAAAAAACTGTATTGATAGTTTTCCTTGATGATAATAAAAAATTGCAAATAAACTGTAATAATGATGGTTTTCCTTGAAAATAATAAAAAACAATAAAAAACTATCGATACTTTTCCTTGACAATAATAAAAAACAATAAAAAACTATTGACAGTTTTCCTTGAAAACAATAAAAAACAGTTAAAAAAACTGTATTTATAGTTTTCATGACGATAATAAAAAATTGCAAATAAAAATAGCTTTACTTGACAAAAATAAAAAACTGTTAAAAAAATGGTATTGATAGTTTTCCTTGACGATAATAAAAACAGTAAAATAAACTAATGATAGTTTTCCTTGACAATCATAAAAACAGTAAAAAAAAAAACCCAACTAAACAGCTAATAATAATAGTTTTCCTTGGCAGTAATAAAAAACAGTAAAAAAAAACAAAAACTAATAATGATAGTTTTCCTTGGCAATAATAAAAAACTGTAAAAAAAATTACCTACTAATGATAGTTTTCCTTGGCAATAATAAAAAACATTAAAAAAACAACAACTAATAATGATATATTTCCTTGGCAATAATAAAAAACAGTAAAAAAAAAACCTAATAATGATAGTTTTCCTTGGCAATAATAAAAAACGGTAAAAAATAAATTGCATTAATGGTAGTTTTCCTTGACAATAACAATAAACAGTTAAAAAAACTAATGATGGTTTTCCTTGACAATAGTAAAAAACAATTAAAAAAACTATTGATAGTTTTCCTTGACAATAATAAAAAATAGTAAAAAAAAAACTGTATTGATAGTTCTCATGACGATAATAAAAAATAGCAAATAAAAAACTGATAATAATAGTTTTATTTGACAATAATAAAAAAAGAGTTAAAAAAACGGTATTGATAGTTTTCCTTGACGATAATAAAAAAACTCTGTAATAATCAATCAATCAATCAATCAATGTTTATTTATATAGCCCTAAATCACAAGTGTCTCAAAGGGCTGTACAAGCCACAACGACATCCTCGGTACAGAGCCCACATAATGATGGTTTTCCTTGAAAATTATAAAAACAGTAAAAAAAAACTAATGATAGTTTTCCTTGACAATAATACAAAACATTTTTTTTTAAATTGATAGTTTTCCTTGACAATCATAAAAACAGTAAAAAAAAAAAAAAAACAGCTAATAATAATATTTTTCCTTGGCAATAATAAAAAACAGTAAAAAAAACCAAAAACTAATAATGATAGTTTTCCTTGGCAATAATACAAAACTGTAAAAAAATAACCTAATAATGATAGTTTTCCTTGGCAATCATAAAAACAGTAAAAAAAAAAAAAAAAAAACAGCTAATAATAATAGTTTTCCTTGGCCATAATGAAAAACAGTAAAAAAACAAAAAAACTAATAATGATAGTTTTCCTTGGCAATAATAAAAAACTGTAAAAAAAATAACCTAATAATGATGGTTTTCCTTGGCAATAATAAAAAACAGTAAAAAAAACAAAAACTAATAATGATAGTTTTCCTTGGCAATAATAAAAAACAGTAAAAAAAATAAATTGCATTAATGATAGTTTTCCTTGACAATAACAATAAACAGTTAAAAAAACTAATGATAGTTTTCCTTGACAATAATAAAAAACAATAAAAAAAAACTATTGATAGTTTTCATTAACAATAATAAATAATAGTAAAAAACCTGTATTGATAGTTTTCATGACGATAATAAAAAATAGCAAATAAAAAAACTGATAATAATAGTTTTATTTGACAATAATAAAAAAAGAGTTAAAAAAACGGTATTGATAGTTTTCCTTGACGATAATAAAAAAAACTCTGTAATAATGATGGTTTTCCTTGAAAATTATAAAAACAGTAAAAAAAACTAATGATAGTTTTTCTTGACAATAATACAAAACAATTTAAAAAATGTTTTATAGTTTTCCTTGACAATCATAAAAACAGTAAAAAACAAACAAACAGCTAATAATAATAGTTTTCCTTGGCAACAATAAAAACAGTAAAAAAACAAAAACTAATAATGATAGTTTTCCTTGGCAATAATAAAAAACTGTAAAAAAAACTAACCTAATAATGATAGTTTTCCTTGGCAATAATAAAAAAACAGTAAAAAAAACCAAAAAAACTAATAATGATAGTTTTCCTTGGCAATAATAAAAAACGGTAACAAAATTAACCTAATAATAATAGTTTTCCTTGGCAATAATAAAAACAGTAAAAAAGACAAAAACTAATAATGATAGTTTTCCTTGGCAATCATAAAAAACAGTAAAAAAACAAAACAACAACTAATAATGATAGTTTTCCTTGGCAATAATAAAAAACTGTAAAAAAATTAACCTAATAATGATAGTTTTCCTTGGCAATGATAAAAACAGCAAAAAAGACAAAAACTAATAATGATAGTTTTCCTTGGCAATCATAAAAACAGTAAAAAAACAAAACATCTAATAATAATAGTTTTCCTTGGCCATAATAAAAAACAGTAAAAAAAAACAAAAAAAACTAATAATGATAGTTTTTTTTCCTTGGCAATAATAAAAAATTGTAAAAAAAACCAACCTAATAATGATAGTTTTCCTTGGCAATAATAAAAAACAGTAAAAAAAACAAAAAACTAATAATGATAGTTTTCCTTGGCAATAATAAAAAACTGTAAAAAAAATAACCTAATAATGATAGTTTTCCTTGGCAATAATAAAAAACGGTAAAAAATAAATTGCATTAATGGTAGTTTTCCTTGACAATAACAATAAACAGTTAAAAAAAGTAATGATAGTTTTCCTTGACAATAATAAAAAACAATAAAAAAACTATTGATAGTTTTCCTTGACAATAATAAAAAATAATTAAAAAACCCTGTATTGATAGTTTTCATGACGATAAAAAAACAGCAAATAAAAAACTAATAATGATAGTTTTATTTGACAATAATAAAAAAAGAGTTAAAAAAACGGTATAGTTTTCATTGACGATAATAAAAAAAACTCTGTAATAATGATGGTTTTCCTTGAAAATAATAAAAACAGTAAAAAAAAACTAATGATAGTTTTCCTTGACAATAATACAAAACAATTAAAAAAAATATTGATAGTTTTCCTGACAATCATAAAAACAGTAAAAAAAAAAAAAAACAGCTAATAATAATAGTTTTCCTTGGCAATAATAAAAACAGTAAAAAACAAAAACTAATAATGATAGCTTTCCTTGGCAATAATAAAAAAAAACTGTAAAAAAAAAACAAACCATCTAATAATAATAGTTTTCCTTGGCCATAATAAAAAACAGTAAAAAAAAACAAAAACTAATAATGATAGTTTTCCTTGGCAATAATAAAAAAACTGTAAAAAAAAATAACCTAATAATGATAGTTTTCCTTGGCAATAATAAAAAACAGTAAAAAAAAAACTAAAATTAATAATGATAGTTTTCCTTGGCAATAATAAAAAACTGTAAAAAAAATAACCTAATGATAGTTTTCCTTGGCAATAATAACAAACAGTAAAAAATAAATTGCATTAATGATAGTTTTCCTTGAAAATAACAATAAAGATAGATTTATTTTACAATAATACAAAATAGAAAATAAAAACTTGTTTTCCTTGACATTGGTATCAATTATTGTTTTCCGCAATAATAAAAACAGTGAAAAAATATAATAACGAGTTTTCCTTTACAATAATAAAAAAACAGTAAAAAAATAAACTGTATTGATAGTTTTCCTTGACAATAATAATAAAAACACATTTTGAGCAAAGAACCACCATTACATGTTATGTAGACCACAAGGAAGTCTTTTACATTTAGAAAACAATCATCATAATATGACTCCTTTAATGCGCCTTATATATGAAAATAGACTCGCTCATCGGCAGTTTGCTTTATAATCCGGTGCGCCTTATGGTCCAAAACCCGGTAATCTCATTGTTTAGCATTTACTGATGGATTGTTCACCTCCTGTGTTCTAATGTTCCCCACTGGAGAGCGAAAGCAAAGTAAATACAAATAAATAAATAGAAGAAGGAAACGTGAGGGTCGCCAGGCTGCATGACACCGCGTCGCCCTCGCTCCGTGCCACCGAGCGCGCTGCCGGGCCCGATAAGGGTCAACCTCCCTTCCTTCTAAGGACCTCATTTGCATGCCGGAAGGCACACAGCCAGTCAGGGCCTGTTCCCAGGGCCTGCTAATCCAATCACATTGCAAAAAAAAGGCCTTATGGCCATAGACGGCAGCGTCGACGTCACGGAGGATCGGCGGGCCGGCCGGCGATGATTGGTTGCGACAGGAAGTCAGGAGGAAGAAAGCTTGGCCGCGCCTCAGACCGACTGGGAGATAGTCCGAGCTGACGTGGGGGAGCAGGGAAGGCTAAAGCTGCACTTGCACTGTTATGGACTTGTGCCCCCCCCCCCCTACCCCCTCCAACCTCAGAGGACAAAGCTATGGGAGGACCGGGCTTTCTGTGGAACGCTCTCCCTGACCACCTGAGGGCACCACAGACTGTGGATGCCTTTAAAAAAGGCTTAAAATCCCTTCTTTATAAAAAAAAAAACTTTTTTTTTTAGGTATATGTGTGCTCGTTCTAGCTATTAGGCTGCTCCGAACTATGGGAGACCGGACTTTCTGCGCCGCCGCTCCCCAGTCTGTGGAACGCTCTCCCTGACCACCTGAGGGCACCCCAGACTGTGGATGCTTTAAAAAACGCTTAAAAACCCTTCTTTTTTTTTTTTAAAAAAAAAGCCTTTTTTTTAGATATATGTGTGTTAGTTCTAGCTATTAGGCTGTTCTAGTTTTGTTTTTTTGTTTTTTTGTGGGTTATGCCATCTTTACAAAGGACTTCCATAACGTAACTACAGTATGATTCACTCAGACCAGTAGGAAACAGCTTTGTATTTTTCAAACAATAAACCACAGACTTAAATAGCTTCCTTTAAGTATGCTGAATAACTCAATTCTGTATCCTTATTTAATCGGATTCATCATTTTAAAAACGCGTTTTAACATTAATTTTTTTAAATATTTACAGTGCTCATTTCTATAAAGAAAGTACTAGAATGTATCCATACGATACCCTTATCGATATTGGTATTTATCGGTGCTATATGTAGTTTGTGGAAATAAAGATGAGAAAAAAATCATTTTCTATTCGCTCAAGAGGTTTTTTTTGTCAGCGGGAATCGAACCTTTTGACCGTTTGGCTGTGAGCCGGAGGACACCGCGGTGCTGCTGTGTTCTTATCGGACTGAAACTGACGCTTGCATACGTGTTGAAGATACCAGATTATTTATAGTCAGTTTATGGTAGAAGCGCTGGTTACGTGGGTCTCACACACAGACACACACACACACACACACACACACACACACACACACACACACACACACACACACACACACACACACACACACACACACACACACACACACACACACACACACACACACACACACACGTGGGACATGGTCATTAAGGAGGGGTGTAGGACCTGAGACCACATGGGAGTAGAAAGTGGGGGAGGGGACAGTGCTCCTGTCATAGAAAGGATCTTTGGCTGGTATTTTTCAGGTCGGCCCTAAAAAACTGCAGAGCACTGTCATATTAAGGATCTTTGATTAGTGTTTTTCAAGTTGGCCCCTAAAAACTGCAGAGCACTGTCATATTAAGGATCTTTGATTAGTCATTTTCAAGTTAGCCCTTAAAAACTGCAGAGCATTGTCGTATAAAGGATCTTTGACTGGTGTTTTTCAAGTCGGGCCTTAAAAACAACAGTGCTTCTCTCATATAAAGGATCTTTGGCTGGTATTTTTATCAGGTCGGCCCTAAAAAACTGCAGATCACTGTCATATTAAGGATCTTTGATTAGTGGTTTTCAAGTTGGCCCCTAAAAAACTGCAGAGCATTGTCATATAAAGGATCTTTGACTGGGGTTTTTCAAGTCGGGCCTTAAAGACAACAGTGCTTCTGTCATATAAAGGATCTTTGGCTGGTATTTTTCAAGTCGGGCCTTAAAAACAGCAGTGCTTCTGTCGTATTAAGGATCTTTGACCGGTGTTTTTCAAGTCAGGCCTTAAAGACAGCAGTGCTGCTGTCGTACAAAGGATCTTTGACTGGTGTTTTTCAAGTCGGGCCTTAAAAACAGCAGTACTTCTGTCATATAAAGGATCTTTGGCTGGTATTTTTCAGGTTGCCCTAAAAAACTGCAGAGCACTGTCATATTAAGGATCTTTGATTAGTGTTTTTCAAGTTGGCCCTTAAAAACTGCAGAGCACTGTCGTAGAAAGGATCTTTGACTGTTTTTTTTCAAGTCGGGCCTTAAAAACAGCAGTGCTTCTGTCATATAAAGGATCTTTGACTGGTATTTTTCAAGTCGGGCCTTAAAAACAGCAGTGCTTCTGTCGTATAAAGGATCTTTGAATGGTGTTTTTCAAGTCGGCCCCTTAAAAACTGCTGAGCACTGTCATATTAAGGATATTTGATTAGTGGTTTTCAAGTTGGCCCCTAAAAACTGCAGAGCATTGTCATATAAAGGATCTTTGACCGGTGTTTTTCAAGGCGGGCCTTAAAGACAGCAGTGCTTCTGTCGTATAAAGGATCTTTGACTAGTGTTTCTGAAGTAGGTCCTTATAAAAAGTAAACTATCACATAAAGGATAGGTGGACTACAGTAAAGGTACCAGGACGTGAGACCAGGCTAGCGGTCCTCGTACACGCACCAACCCTTAGAGACCATGGCGTCCTCCCCCCTATCTTTCCTCCAGAGTTCTCCAACCCTCATCCGTCCTTCAAACATCTCCTAAACGCCAGCCTCCAGACGCAGAAGAAAAGTAAATCCACGGCCTGTAGTTTGAAGTATTTCTTCTCCAACATGATGCAAGATGACCTCTAGTCCACCTGCTCTCTGGTCCACCATTAAAACCTGCAGGGAGGGGTCAGACGGGTGTGAGGAGCCTCCTTGGATCCATAACAGTCCTCCGAGCAGAGCATCTTCCATGGATCCGACCTCTCTTTCCGTGTGTGTGTGTGTGTGTGTGTGTGTGTGTGTGTGTGTGTGTGTGTGTGTGTGTGTGTGTGTGTGTGTGTGTGTGTGTGTGTGTGTGTGTGTGTGATAAGTCTGTTGTGGTCCTGCGAGGGATCTGAAGCCCCCGCTCTCCTGATGAGTCATTTATCAGGGCTGGCACTTTGGAGGACCATAATCATTCTTCTCTGAGGCCCCCCCCCCAACACATGGAGGTCCACATGCTGGTCTGACCTGCACACGTCCAACTTGTCCCTGACCCGGGTTCTTGTGGAGGCTTCAAGTCCCCGAGGACACACAATCTGTGCCTGGAGTCGCACAAGAAGGATTTCGCCAGAGCTCAGCGTGAGGAGCATCAGAGGCTTTTTCTTCAGCGGTGAAGTAGAAGTGGACTACTTTCCTACACCAGGGTGTTGGGCCCGCTCATGACTTTTGACTAATAATTTTGGGCCCGCTAATGACTTTTGACTATTAATTTTGGGCCCGCTAATGACTTTTGACTAATAATGTGGGGCCCCCTAATGACTTTTGACTAATAATGTTGGGCCCGCTAATGACTTTTGACTAATAATGTTGGGCCCGCTAATGACTTTTGACTAATAATTTTGGGCCCGCTAATGACTTTTGACTAACAATTTTGGGCCCGCTAATGACTTTTGACTAATAATTTTGGGCCCGCTTATGACTTTTGACTATAATTTTGGGCCCGCTCATGACTTTTGACTAATAATTTTGGGCCAGCTCATGACTTTTGACTAATAATTTCGGGCCCGCCTCATGACTTTTGACTAATAATTTTGGGCCCGCTCATGACTTTTGCCTAATAATTTTGGGCCCGCTAATGACTTTTGATTATTAATTTTGGGCCCGCTCATGATTTTTGACTAATAAGTTTGGGCCCGCTAATGACTTTTGACTATTAATTTTGGGCCCGCTCATGATTTTTGACTAATAATTTTGGGCCCGCTAATGACTTTTGACTAATAATTTTGGGCCCGCTAATGACTTTTGACTAATAATTTTGGGGCCGCTCATGACTTTTGACTAATAATGTTGGGCCCGCTAATGACTTTTGACTAACAATTTTGGGCCCGCTAATGACTTTTGACTAATAATTTTGGGCCCGCTTATGACTTTTGACTAATAATTTTGGGCCCGCTCATGACTTTTGACTAATAATTTTGGGCCAGCTCATGACTTTTGACTAATAATTTCGGGCCCCGCTCATGACTTTTGACTAATAATTTTGGGCCCGCTCATGACTTTTGCCTAATAATTTTGGGCCCGCTAATGACTTTTGATTATTAATTTTGGGCCCGCTCATGATTTTAGACTAATAAGTTTGGGCCCGCTAATGACTTTTGACTATTAATTTTGGGCCCGCTCATGATTTTTGACTAATAATTTTGGGCCCGCTAATGACTTTTGACTAATAATTTTGGGCCCGCTAATGACTTTTGACTAATAATTTTGGGGCCGCTCATGACTTTTGACTAATAATGTTGGGCTTGCTAATGACTTTTGACTAATAATTTTGGGCCCGCTCATGATTTTTGACTAATAATGTTGGGCCCTCTAATGACTTTTGCCTAATAGTTTTGGGCCCGCTAATGACTTTTGCCTAATAATTTTGGGCCCGCTAATGACTTTTGACTAATAAAACTGGATCTTCAGTGCTGTCATATAAAGGATATTTAACTGGTATTTTTCAGGTCGGCCCCTTAAAAACGGCAGAGCACTGTCATATAAAGGATCTTTGATTAGTGGTTTTCAAGTTGGCTCCTAAAAACTGCAGAGCATTGTTCATATAAAGGATCTTTGACGGGTATTTTTCCAGTCGGGCCTTAAAAACAGCAGTGCTTCTGCCATATAAAGGATCTTTGACTGGTGTTTCTGAAGAAGGTCCTCATAAAAAGTAAACTATCACATTAAGGATTGGTGGACTACAGTAGTAGTACAGAACATGTTTTATGGGCCAAAGCTTAAAAATAACCTAGACATCTTCAGAATTGATCTGACTATCATTTAAAAAGGTTTCCCTTTAGGGGACCTGTTTTTTGTCCCCATACCGTCAGAGGTCCCCTAAAGGTGACTGTGTAAACAGAGCCATGTCCCCATTAAGCAAGCATTGCCAGAACACATTCACACACACACACACACACACACACACACACACACACACACACACACACACACACACACACACACACACACACACACACACACACACACACACACACACACACACACACACACACACACACACACACACACACACACACACACACACACACACACACACATACTCCTCTCATGTCCCTGCATGTCAACAGAAAGGGATTAAAGCTGCAGACGTATTGAAGTGTAAAAAGAAGTTAATGCTGCTAAACTGACGGCTTTCTTGGTGGCCAACTGACTTTTGGATCCCTAATCTGAGGTTGGCAGAGTGCAGGATCCACCAAACACATGAAAGACCTGTCTTGTCTCCCAGGCCCCTTTTCTTCTCCCCTCACCATCTTTGACACCCTCCCTGCCTCCCTCACACCCGGACACAGGCTTGCGAGAGCAATAAAGAGCAGGAAAAAAAGTCAGTTTGTAAAAAAAAGGGGTCACAGGCAGGAACGCAAATGCGGTCATAAATATGTGGACTCACAGACTTGGAAGATGTTCATTCAAGTGCTTAATTTTGTGGAAAAACAGCAAATAATAAAGTCAACTATAGTCATTTGTGGTTTGAAAGAGGTCTTATTAACGCTCTCCCTGACCACCTGAGGGCACCACAGACTGTGGATGCTTTTAAAAAAGGCTTAAAACCCGTTCTTTAAAAAAAAAAATTTTTTTTTTTAAAAAGCATTTTTTTACATACATGCATACTAGTTTTAGCTATTTGGCTGTTCAAGTTTTTATTTTTATTTATTTTTTATTATCTTTTTATTTCTTATTTTATTTATTTTAATACACTGTAGCACTTTGAGGTTGTTTACTCAATGAAAAGTGCTTTTTACAAATAACATTTATTATTATTATTATTATGACATGTAAACACTTCCTTGTGGTCTACATCAGTGGTCCCCAACCACCGGGCCGCGGCCCGGTACCGGTCCGTGGACCGATTGGTACCGGGCCGCGGCCGCACAAGACATTAAAAATAAAAATAAAAAGAAAAAAAAAAATAAATAAAAAAAAAAAAAAGCCTTTTTTTACATACATGCATACTAGTTTTAGCTATTTGGCTGTTCTAGTTTTTATTTTTATTTATTTTTTATTATCTTTTTATTTCTTATTTTATTTATTTTAAAACACTGTAGCACTTTGAGGTTGTTTACTCAATGAAAAGTGCTTTTTACAAATAAAATCTATTATTATTATTATTATGACATGTAAACACTTCCTTGTGGTCTACATCAGTGGTCCCCAACCACCGGGCCGCGCCCCGGTACCGGTCCGTGGACCGATTGGTACCGGGCCGCGGCCGCACAAGACATTAAAAAAAAATTTAAAATTTTTTTATTTTTTTATTTTTATTAAATCAACATAAAAAACACAATATATACATTATATATCAATATAGTCTGCAGGGATACAGTCCGTAAGCACACATGATTGTATTTCTTTATGACAAAAAAAAAAAAAATGACTACCCCCCCTACCGGTCCGTGGGACACATTTTCAAGCGTTGACCGGTCCGCAAGTACAAAAAGGTTGGGGACCACTGGTCTACATGACATGCGATGCTGCTTCTTTGGTCCAAATGTTGCGTAGATGATGTTCCACACATCTTTCTGATTATCTCTTCAGTGGGCGGTTTTATTTACGTGCCTCCACTTTGACAGTGTGTCCTCCCCGTCGTCGCTGTTGGGAGTTTCTAGTGCTTCCATAGCGAGTCTACTGGCAGATATAAGTCAGAACTGTACGCTGGTTTGCATTAGAAACGGCAACAGCGGAGGATGCACGTGCACGTACGAGCCAGTCTGCCCCGCGGCAAGAGAGACAGAGAAGAAGAAGGAACTTGACGACTGGCGCAAAGCACTTTGGGTAAATGAATACCATATATGGAGATATTCGCTGATGTCACCAAATTGAAAAAAACCTCATAAATGGGCAAATTCCAACTGCTCATTTGGAGGAAGTATGAAAAAAGGCAATATTCTTTTATAAACATCTCTGCCATGGTTTGATTTCCCATTTTTCTGGACTTATGCAGATCCCAAGTACACAACAACCAGTACCAACAGGTAAGAAAAAAGTTGGTTTTGCATCAAGCAGATTGAAAGAAAAATATGGAATCACTCGATTGTGACACGGCAACAGCACTTTGTTGCACCACCTCTGGTTTGATACCAGCTTGCAAACAAATAAAGTAGGTTTCTTACAAGTAGCATTATCACTGGAGGACGAGGAATAGCTAAACATGCTTCACTACACACCGTAGGAGGATACAATAGCTCACCGGCGTCACAATGTAAACATGGGTGGATCTACACCTGACATCCACTGTAATGATACCAAGTACAGGAGCGTATCTAGTCGATACTAATATGATTACATCGATATTTTGTATCATCACACAATACGTTTTCTTTAAAAAAAAAAAAGTATATTATGTTTATAAAGACAGTAAATACGTCCTTGGACACATGAGGACTTTGAATATGACCAATGTATGATCCTGTAACTACTTGGTATCGGATCGATACCTAAATGTGTGGTATCATCCAAAACTAATGTAAAAGTATCAAAGAAGAGAAGAATAAGTGATTATTACATTTTAACAGAAGTGTAGATAGAACATGTTAAAAAAAAAAAAATAAGCCGATATTAACAGTAAATGAACGAGTGGATTAATAATCAATTTTTACAGTTTGTCCCTCATAATGTAGACAAAATAACAGGTGTATAAATGACACAATATGTTACTGCATACGTCAGCAGACTAAGTAGGAGTCTTTGTTTGTTTACTTACTACTAAAAGACAAGTTGTCTATTTTATTGAAGGACTAAATTACAATAACAAACATATGTTTTATGTACCTTAAGATTTTTTTTGTTCCAATTAAGACAATAATGACATTTTTTGTGGTCCCCTTTGTTTAGAAAAGTATGAAAATACATTTTGGTACCGGTACCCAAATATTGGTATGGGGACAACCCTAGTCCCCATGCAAGCAGACAGTACCGGTAAACGGTGACAATAAAATCAGCTGCATCAGTATTCAGGCATTGTTCCGTCTCGAGTAAAACAGGTGAAAGGTTGTACAATTTGAAATTCAGTTTGACTTTTGACTAATAATTTTGGGCCCGCTAATGACTTTAGACTAATAATTTTGGGCCCGCTAATGACTTTTGACTAATAATTTTGGGCCCGCTAATGACTTTTGACTAATAATTTTGGGCCCGCTCATGACTTTGGACTAATAATTTTGGGCCCGCTAATGAATTTTGACTAATAATTTTGGGCCCGCTAATGACTTTTGACTAATAATTTTGGGCCCGCTAATGAATTTTGACTAATAATTTTGGGCCCGCTAATGACTTTTGACTAACAATTTTGGGCCTGCTCATGACTTTTGACTAATCATTTTGGGCCCGCTAATGACTTTTGACTAATAGTTTTGGGCCCGCTAATGACTTTTGACTAATAATTTTGGGCCCGCTCATGACTTTGGACTAATAATTTTGGGCCCGCTAATGAATTTTGACTAATAATTTTGGGCCCGCTAATGAATTTTGACTAATAATTTTGGGCCCACTAATGACTTTTGACTAATAATTTTGGGCCCGCTAATGACTTTTGACTAATAATTTTGGGCCCGCTAATGACTTTTGACTAAAAATTTTGGGCCTGCTCATGACTTTTGACTAATCATTTTGGGCCCGCTCATGATTTTTGACTAATCATTTTGGGCCCGCTCATGACTTTTGACTAAAAATTTTGGGCCCGCTCATGACTTTTGACTAATCATTTTGGGCCTGCTCATGATTTTTGACTAATCATTTTGTGCCCGCTCATGACTTTTGACTAATAATTTTGGGCCAGCTAATGAATTTTGACTAATAATTTTGGGCCCGCTAAAGGCTTTAGACTAATAATTTTGGGCCCGCTCATGACTTTTGACTAATAATTTTGGGCCCGCTCATGACTTTTGACTAATAATTTTGGGCCCGCTCATGACTTTTGACTAATAATTTTGGGCCCGCTCATGACTTTTGCCTAATAATTTTGGGCCAGATAATGACTTTTGACTAATAATTTTGGGCCCGCTCATGACTTTTGACTAATAATTTTGGGCCCGCTAATGACTTTTGCATAATAATTTTGGGCCCGCTAATGACTTTTGACTAATAATTTTGGGCCCGCTCATGACTTTTGACTAATCATTTTAGGCCCGCTCATGATTTTTCACTAATCATTTTGGGCCCGCTCATGACTTTTAACTAATAATTTTGATAAGGCCACGGGTAAGACTACCTCTCCCGGCTGGCCTGGGAACGCCTCGGGATCCCCCGGGAAGAGCTGGACGAAGTGGCTGGGCCCGCTAATGACTTTTGACTAATAATTTTGGGCCCGCTAATGACTTTTGACTAATAATTTTGGGCCCGCTAATGACTTTTGACTAATAATTTTGGGCCTGCTCATGACTTTTGACTAATCATTTTGAGCCCGCTCATGATCTGACTAAATTACAATAATAAACATATGTTTCATGTACCCTATTTTTTGTTCCAATAAAGACAATTTTTTTTTTTTTTTGGTGGTCCCCTTTATATAGAAAAGTATGGGAATACATTTTGTTACCGGTACCAACATATTGGTATGTGGACAACACTACAAGGGAGGTGTTTCGGCACGTCCGATCGGTAGGAGGCCACGGGTAAGACTATGTCTCCCGGCTGGGCTGGGAACGCCTCGGGATCCCCCGGCAGGAGCTGGACGAAGTGGCTGGGGAGAGGGAAGTCTGAGCTTCCCTGCTTAGGCTGCTGCCCCCGCGACCCGACCTCGGATAAGCTGAAAAAGATGGATGTATGGATGGACTTTATTGTATTGATCAATGATCATGATTGATGTGAGGCCAGCAGAGAAGGTCCACCGCTGCTAAAATGCACGATGATATTTTGTGTCTGCATGGAGCTCCTTTAAGAGTGTGAAAGGACCATTTCTTGTCGTCCTCTTCCCCCCATCGCAATGCATCCTGCTGGAGTGTCTCCCCCCCCCCCCCCCCCCCCCCGCCCCCCACGCTGTCATTCCTCCGCCGCGAGCGCTAATTGTCCCATTCAGACGCCGTGTGGATGCAAGACGGCCACTCAAGGTGGAGGAGGCAAGCAGTGTATTACTGACTGATCACATCCTTGGCCTTTCCTACGGTGGGCGCAGACACTTAATAAGCTGTGTGTGTGTGTGTGTGTGTGTGTGTGTGTGTGTGTGTGTGTGTGTGTGTGTGTGTGTGTGTGTGTGTTGTCAGTGCAGTGGACCCAGTGTTCTCGCTGCTGACAGGATCAGCGCTCACTTACAGAACAACTCACCTGAGGAAAAACTCCTCTCTCAGTTCGCTGCCCTCCCTCGTTATTCTTTCTTTTCCATTCTACTTCATCCTTCTCTTCTCTCCCTGACCCAGACACTTCGTCCCCCTCAGCTACTTCTTCTTCTTCTCCTTGGCCTTCTCTCGCCTGATCTGTCTCTTTTTCGTACCGCGCGCTCTGTGAAGGTAGCCTGTGGGGGGGGGGATCATGCTGACAGGATCCTGCACGCGCTGTGCAATATATACATATACATGTATAATATATACATATACATGTATAATATATACATATACATGTATAATATATACATATACATGTATAATATATAGGGATGTCCGATAATGGCTTTTTGCCGATATCCGATATGCCGATATTGTCCAACTCTTTAATTACCGATACCGATATCAACCGATACCGATATCAACCGATATATACAGTTGTGGAATTAACACATTATTATGCCTAATTTGGACAACCAGGTATGGTGAAGATAAGGTACTTTTAAAAAAAATGAATCATTATAAAAGAAAAAAAAAAAAAAAAGTAATCAAATAAAATAAGATGAATAAATTAAAAACATTTTCTTGAATAAAAAAAAAAGTAAAACAATATAAAAACAGTTACATAGAAACTAGTAATTAATGAAAATTTGTAAAATTAACTGTTAAAGGTGAGTATTATTAGTGGACCAGCAGCACGCACAATCATGTGTGCTTACGGACTGTATCCCTTGCAGACTGTATTGATATATATTGATATATAATGTAGGAACCAGAATATTAATAACAGAAAGAAACATCCCTTTTGTGTGAATGAGTGTAAATGGGGGAGGGAGGTTTTTTGGGTTGGTGCACTAATTGTAAGTGTATCTTGTGTTTTTTATGTGGATTTAATAAAAAAAAACAATAAAAAAAAACCAAAAACAAAAAAACGATACTGATAATAAAAAAACCGATACCGATAATTTCCGATATTACATTTTAACGCATTTATCGGCCGATAATATCGGCAGACCGATATTATCGGACATCTCTAATAATATATATATATATATATATATATATATATATATATATATATATATATATATATATATATATATATATATATATATATATATATACAAACCCCGTTTCCATATGAGTTGGGAAATTGTGTTAGATGTAAATATAAACGGAATACAATGATTTGCAAATCCTTTTCAACCCATATTCAATTGAATGCACTACAAAGACAACATATTTGATGTTCAAACTCGTAAACTTTCTTTTTGTTTGGCAAATAATCATTAACTTAGAATTTCATGGCTGCAACACGTGCCAAAGTAGTTGGGAAAGGGCATGTTCACCACTGTGTTACATGGCCTTTCATTTTAACGGCACTCAGTAAAGGTTTGGGGAACTGAGGAGACACATTTTTGAAGCTTCTCAGGTGGAATTCTTCCCCATTCTTGCTTGATGTACAGCTTAAGTTGTTCAACAGTCCGGAAATAAGCAGGGGCGTCCATGGTAACGTTGCTTGGATGGCAACATATGTTGCTCCAAAACCTGTATGTACCCTTCAGCATTAATGGTGCCTTCACAGATGTGTAAGTTACCCATGTCTTGGCCACTAATACACCCCCATACCATCACACATGCTGCCATTTACACTTTGCGCCTAGAACAATCCGGATGGTTCTTTTCCTCTTTGGTCCGGAGGACAAGACGTCCACAGTTTCCAAAAACAATTTGAAATGTGGACTCGTCAGACCACAGAACACTTTTCCACTTTGCATCAGTCCATCTTAGATGAGCTCAGGCCCAGCGAAGCCGATGGCGTTTCTGGGTGTTGTTGATAAACGGTTTTCGCCTCGCATGGGGGAGTTTTAACTCGCCCTTACAGATGTAGCGACCAACTGTAGTTACTGACAGTGGGTTTCTGAAGTGTTCCTGAGCCCATGTGGTGATATCCTTTACACACTGATGTCGCTTGTTGATGCAGTACAGCCTGAGGGATGGAAGGTCACGGGCTTAGCTGCTTACGTGCAGTGATTTCTCCAGATTCTCTGAACCCTTTGATGATATTAAGGAGCATAGATGATGAAATCCCTAAATTCCTTGCAATAGCTGGTTGAGAAAGGTTTTTCTTAAACTGTTCAACAATTTGCTCAGGCATTTGTTGACAAAGTGGTGACCCTCGCCCCATCCTTGTTTGTGAATGACTGAGCATTTCATGGAATCTACTTTTATACCCAATCATGGCGGAATGGCGAGATGGAGTCTAGATTTATGAAAGGAAGCATTGGAAACAGTGGCTTTCATAGGTGGAGCGCTAATGTTTTTAGCATAGCTCTGTGAGGTCCCGTTGCTAAGTTAGCTTCAATGGCG